>NW_021635637.1:0-281567 GCF_004799145.2 Neltuma alba | reverse complement strand
TGTAAGATAATTTCAGAATGGATCGAAAACATACCGGGTCGGATCTCGGGTCGGGTCGGTCGGATCTTCTTAGCTCACGCTTAAGCTAGACTATAAAAGTCTGAGCTTTTAAGTGCACAGCAGAGCACCTCTTTTGCAAGAAAGAAAATAAGAGAGAGAGAGAGATAGTAGGAAAGCTCTACTACTGGAGTGATTTGAACTGATGGGGGGAAGCCTCTATTTATAGCTTTTGTCAGGGATATTTTGGGTAGCATAAAAATATCCACTGAGCCCATCAGATAAAATCTGAGATAAGATATAATATATTTTATCTCATAATATCATGATATTTGAATTTAAATCCAGAATCAATCACAATTAATTCTAAATATATATACTTAAATATATATTAATCTACACAATATAAATTAATTAATTAATATAAATTAATTAGATTATATCGTAACCGATTGGATATGATTCAGGGTGTTTGACCAAGTCAAACATATCACAATATCGCTTGGATATTTGACTGATATATTCTCTTTATACCCGGTCAAATAATCCGGCCCATCAAGGGCGGATCCAAGCCCAAAAATCTAACATCTCCCACTCGCACTTGATGGGCTGCCCATCGTGCGATAGCTAAATCTTTCATTGCTTCATACTAGGTGTCTGCCGTGACCGCGTGGGCATGACGTCATCGATTCGGGCGCTGTGCACTAGGAATCCTTTATGCAGGACCAGCACACAAGAACACCCTTGGTGTACCTGCAAATTGTATGCTTGTTGCCTCGAATGCCCTAGTTTTATCCATACACTTTACTTGTGGCATATCTAATCCCTCTCGAGTTATTTTGTTTACTCAGATTGCCTTTTCATACGTATGGTATCCACACTTGCTTAGTTGTTCTGTTCAACCTGCAAGGGACATGTCACAGACACCAACGTAGATGTGTATTTCAGGATAAATCTTCCTTCTGACTATTCATCATTTAGATTTGGCATAGTCGCTTTCTCAGTCTTGACCCGTTAGATCGCATCATTCTTGACCATGGGGTTTAGGCTAGAGTAGCTGCCACTAAACCAAAACCTTGTGATGTTGTCTAAGTCTTAAGGGCATTATGAAAGGTTTATTTCCTTTCTGGGACTCACACCGTAATGGATCAGGGATCTTCCATCTACGTCCCTTGTTGCGGATTTGAGTGAGCTCATGCAGTATGAATTGCATGTTACGGTGCTCAATCCACCAAGTGGAGTATGTCGCTTTTGGTTTTAATAGCACCATACAGACTTAAGTTCCAAATGCACTCCAACATTTGAACCAGGAGCTCTTTCATCACAACTATATATGACGTCTCACTAGTAAAGAGTTCCTTGTCTGGCTACAGGTCTCATGGATGACACATTATCCATGATTCGGCCCAAACTTTTATGGGTCTCATCTCAGTAGCTAGGAGGTGACATTTGTGCAGTGATTCTTCTCTACCATCTCATGGTGATCATCTGCTGTCAAACCTTCTATATCCCATGAGAACATAGCGAGGCGGTTGCTCGTGTGAGTGAGCAACCTTGTGACCTGTACGACATAATTGTATTGCATACCTTGTGCCTATGCATGTATAAATACACAAATATACAAGAAAAATTTCTTTGAACTGGATAAAATGCATTGAATTACTAAGTAAGAGGAAAAAGGTTCAGTACAACATGCCTTGTGCCTGCGTATTTGAACAAAAAGGATCAAAAAGAAAAAAGGGGTTCAATACATCATGCTCTACGCATGCCCAAGGCCTTTACATGCTTGACGAAAGGATCTCTAGCTATAGGCTTGGTTAGGGGATCTGCCAACATCTTATGAGTGGACAAGTATTGAACTGTCACTTGTTTCTTAGCGATCATATCCCTTACAAAGTGATACTTTATGTCTATATGCTTAGTACGATTGTGGTACTTAGGGTCCTTTGCATAGGCTATTGCTGCTTGACTATCGCAGTGAATCAGAGTTGGTCCCTCACTCCCACCATGGATTCCCAATCGTACTAAGAATCTTTTGAGCCACACAGCTTCTTGGACAGCTGCAGAACAAGCTACATATTCTGCTTCCATGGATGAAAGAGACACACACGTTTGTTTCTTGCTGCTCCAGGAGATTGCTCCGTTATTCAGTAGGAAAGCATAGCCTGACGTCGAGTGTCGCTCGTCCAGGTCTCCTGCCCAATCAGCATCGGAATAACCCTCCGCACGAAGGCCATTTCCTTGATAGCATAGCTCATAGTCCATGGTTCCTTTTAGATATCTCATAATCCTCTTTACAGCTTCCCATGTTTGACTCCTGGATTGGATTGGAATCGACTCACAAGTCCGACTGCGAAGCATATGTCTGGCCTGGTACACAACATGGCGTACATTAGGCTGCCAACGGCACTTGAGTATGGGACTCTCTTCATGCGTTCTATATCGCATTGTTTTGTAGGGCGCATTTCCTCACTTAGGTTATGTCCCTTAACCACAGGGGTATCCATAGGCTTGCAGTCTCTCATATTGAAACGCTCAAGAATCTTTGCTATGTATGCCTTTTGTGACAATGACAGCAATTTTCTAGAACGATCTCTTCTTATCTTAACACCTAAGATATATTCTGCTTCGCCCATGTCTTTCATCTCGAAGTTCAAGGATAACCACTCTTTGATCATCTTTATTAGTTTCAGATTGGTACCAGCCAGTAGTATGTCATCGACATAGAGGGATAGAATGACAAAGTTGTCTCCAAACCGCTTGATATAAACACAGTGATCTTCCTCGATCATTTCAAAGTCATAGGAGCTTATGCTTTGTGGAACCTTAAGTACCACTGCCTAGATGATTGCTTGAGTCCATAAATGGATCTCAAGAGTTTACAAACCTTTTTGTTCGTTCCCTTTCTGTATGAAGCCCTCAGGCTGTTCCATATAGATTTCCTCATCTAGTTCTCCATTCAAGAAAGCGGTTTTTACATCCATCTGATGTAACTCTAAGTCTAAACTTGCTACTAAAGCCAGTATCAGTCGTATCGAGTTGAAACGTACAACAGGTGAGAAGGTGTCTGCGTAATCCACTCCTTCCCGTTGTGTATACCCTTTGGCAACTAACCTTGCTTTGGGTTTATCAATTGATCCATCAGCCTTACGTTTGTACTTGAGAACCCACTTGCTCCCAATTGCCTTTCGGCCAGGTGGTAGATCAACTAATTCCCATACTTGGTTGGATTCCATGGAATCCATTTCCTCTTGTAAGGCCTTCTGCCATTTTTCCTTAGCAGGTCCTGTTAGTGCTTCTTTAACACTTACAGGGTCTTCTTCATCGTGTTCTGGACTAACGATGAAGGTTGCTCCTTCAATTGAGAAGCGTCTCTTAGGAGTTTTGTCTCTGTTACTTCTCCTAAGTGGGGTTGTTGTAGGACTTACTTCCTGTGACTGGGTTAAACCTTGTTGTGAAAATGGCTCAACCCTCCCACTCGGATCAGTAGACTGAGGAACACTTTGTTGTACCTCATTGCCATCATCCTCATAAAGACGGCTTGTTCGATCAATACTCCCTCTGCTAGGATATTCGGTTTCTATGAATGTTGCGTCCCTTGACTCTATCTCAGTCACTGAGCCGTCATCATTTTCACCAATGAAGACATACCCTTAGAGTTCTCAGAGTATCTTATGAAGATACACTTTTTGCCCCTTGGTTCTAGCTTGTCATATTTATGGGAAGAATCACGAATATAGGCCGCTGACCCCCATGGTCTTAGGATGCTTAGATCCGGTTTGCGGTTTGTCCATGATTCATAAGGGGTTGTAGTGACTGATTTAGAAGGCACTCGGTTAAGTATGAATGTGGCAGTTAAAAGAGCATCTCCCCAATATGAGGTTGGAAGCTCAGCTTGTGCCATCATTGATCTAACCATATCGAGGAGAGTTCTATTTCTCCTTTCAGCAACTCCGTTCTGTTGAGGAGTGCCAGGGATTGTTAGTTGCCTAACAATACCCCTTTCTTCACAGAGCTCCTTGAACTGATCAGAGAGGTATTCTCGGCCTCGGTCAGTTCTTAAGGCTTTGATTCTTGAACCTAGCTGATTTTCCACTAGATTGAGATATTTTCTAAAGCACTCTAATGCCTCAGATTTGTGGGAAATCAGGTAAGTATAGCCATATCGGGAAGAATCATCGATGAAGGTAATAAAATACCATGCTCCATGACGTGCCCTAACACTCATTGGTCCGCAAATATCAGAGTGTACCAACTCAAGAGGATGGTTAGCCCTGGTTGCCTTTCCGAAAGGCTTCCTTGTGCTCTTGCCAGCAAGGCAATGTTCACACAGAGACATTTCCTTTTTGGACACGTTTCCTAGCAAACCCTCTTTTGCCAGTTTGGTCATGCGTTCTTGACCAATATGTCCTAATCTAGCGTGCCATATATCGTAATTGACATCGGAAGAAAGCGCATAGCAAGAACTAGAAAAATTATCATTGAAATTTTCTAAAAAAAAGAAACCATCCGAAACATAACCAGAAACTAAAAATTGGTCCCATACGAAATGTCTACTGTGAAATCATGAAAAAAGACATTGAAATGAAATCTAACTAAGGAAATAACAGACACAAGATTTCGTCGGATTTCCGGAGCGTAGAGGACATTTTGCAGGACTAGGGTCTTTCCTCCATGCAGGGTCAGCTCACAAGTACCGATCCCTTTGACTTCTACTCTCGCGTTGTTCCCAACATAAAGCCATCTGCTTCTTGCTGGTAACCGACGAAATTCTGTGAAGTTCCCATGATCCTTGCTCACGTGGTCTGTGGCCCCTGAGTCTATACCCAAACAGGATTAGTTTCAGCAATAAACGCAATGCTAGAAACATAAGAGAAATGTATTGAATCTGAATCCAATACCTTTTTCTGCTCAGGGCAGTCCTTGGCATAATGCCCCTTTTTGGCAAGCATAGCATTTGATGGTTGCTATGTTCCGCTTCTTTGCAGGTTTCTTGCCTTTCTTGAAGGAACTCTTTCCTTTCTTTACTTTAGGGCCGCCTTTCTTATTTTGAGAGCCTTTGCTTTTCTTGGACTGGTTTTGGGAGGTTTGCCCCTCCCTTTCCTTCAGTTAAATATGCCTTATTGACAGGCTTCACAGTTTCATCCGATCATCCTCCAGTTGGAGGTGGCGAGCTACATCAGCAAAGGTTTTTATACTCTCATTATGAGTAATGGTGTGCTTCATGGTATCCCAACTTGCTGGGAGAGATCTCATGACAGCTTGAATCTGTTGCTCATCAGATAAGCGCCTCCGGCTTCCTTAAGCTCCCTTATTAAGTTCTGCATTGCCCTTAGGTGATGCCTTATGGGAGTGTTAGGACCCAGCTTGAAATTATCAGTTTGACGGTGAGTCTCCTAAGCCTCGCAGCAGAGGTACCGTCAAATTCGGATTTCAGTGCTGCCCACATGGCAGAGGCTGAAGGGTGTGTTTCAAATTGCACCAACACATCGTCAGTCATGGCACTTAGCATGGTTATTCTGGCGATAGTGTCCCTTCTTTTCCAGGCCGCGTAGCCGTCCTGGTCCCTTCGCGATGCATTTGCCTCAGGCTCTGGAAGAAAAGTAGTCAACACATCAGTGACTTCTTGTTCTTCAAGGACATACGATATCTTACGACGCCACATGTTGTAATTGTCTCCGTTCAGCTTGTCACCTCCTACGAGGTCAGCTATGATGGACTTGATTCCTCTTTGAGACATCGTGCTATCACATAGACAACAATGCATTTTAGTACGGTATGCAGTATACACACTTTATTCAAGTAGGTCATAGGTCGTCTGGGTAAGAGTCTCACCATTTTCATGATCAGGAGACAACTAGGTTGGCTCCCATCCCATTACTCCTGGTTAGTCTCTTACCTTTCTTACCTTTGACTTTCCTTGAATATATCCCCAATTTGGAGTTTTCCTCATGAAACTCCCACTCAAATAAAGCATTTGAAAATAAAAAAAACTTTATTTATTGAAGCATGAATGTTTACAAAAAAATGGATAATTCCAAAAATGAAGTCTTAAGAGTAAACATTAAAAGAAATATAAATGTGAACAAAAACTCATTCGTTCATGATATATTTTATCATTGGTTCTCTCAAACTCTCTTTAACACCTTTCCAGCATCTACAGAGACATTGTTTAAAAAATGCTTCACTAAATATGTGTCCCCTCCTCGCCAGTTCCTCTCTGTATTGGATTGCAATATTTGAGAAAAAGAGTGCGTCTTGCTCATTGACAATTTGTTTAGCATAATAAGTCAATTTTGAAAAGAGGCACTTTTGATGCTTGTATTCATCAGCATGCTTTTCTGCTATCTGTTCTATTAAATTTATGTCCTTGGGTCTGCAGACTTCTTCCTCTTGTTGGTCAGGAACACATTTCCTTTTACCACTGCTCCCCTCAGGTACATTAGAGTTCACTTGTGATTGAGGCGTTTTTCTTTTATTTGTACTTTCGGCAGCATAATAATTTGAAGATTTCGAATCATCAGAAAGAGGAGAATAAGTTGGATATTTTCCAAAAGAGGAGTTAGAATTTGAGTTTGAGTTGGCCATTTCCTAAACCCAAAAAGAACAAGTTAAGAAAAATAAAAATAAATATTCAAAAACATTTATTTGCTATTTTTTGTACCCAAAAAGTCATAAAAAAATCAGCACATAATATATTAATTCATAGCTCATGATTTTAGAAATATTTCAGGTCAAACAGGGCTCAAAAATAGCCCCTCACGCGCCCTCACGTGCCCCAATAAGCAAAAAAAAAACTTTTTTTTTTAGGGCTAGGTTCGCCCACTCTCGGGACCGGCGCGTGTCATACACGCGCCGCCTTTCCGGCCTCTCGCCGTCACCTGACCTATTCCAACTGATTCCTCACGTCTCAAGGAGTCTATATATGTGCTTTTTATGACCAAAGGGTCCCTAGGTGGACCCCACGCGCCCACATGGCGCGTCCAAAAAAAAATTTAAAAAAAAAGCTCTTTTTTTTTTTTCAAATTTTTTTTAAATAAAAAATTTTTTTTTTAAATTTCAGTCGGGTCGGTCTACCGACCCGACTTCCAGGGGGATCCGGGTCCACGGACCCGAAACGCAGCGTTTCACTTAAAGTGAAACGCTGCGTCCTGGCCAACCCAAAACGACGCCGTTTTGGGCTGGTCAGGTCGTCCCTGACCTCCAGCCGGGTCGCCCCAGATCCGGCTGGAGCTCCGGCGGGTCCGTCGCGACCCGCCATTTTCGAACCGCCGTATCTTCCTCCTCCGAGCTCCGTTTTATGCATTTTAGGTGTCTATGGACTCGTATTTTCGTGCTCTACAACTCTATGGGTTTATTTTCTTTAAAAAAACATCAATTTTAAAGACCCAAAAAAATGGTTCGAACGGCCGACGTTGGAAGCTTCAGAAAGTAGACTTCGATCACGTTTTTAAGCCTTACGGAATAACAGGTAATGTTTTCGAACTTCACTTATATAAACGGAGTGTGTATGTGAATTTAAAACACAAGCATATAGAGTTCGAATTGCATACGGCATATTCACGATGCAGCGGAAAAAAATGAGCGTGTAATATATATATGCACACATATATTGAGAGCCTCAAGAACATCTCGGCTCTGATGCCAATGTAAGATAAATTTCAGAATGGATCGAAAACATACCGGGTCGGATCTCGGGTCGAGTCGGTCGGATCTTCTTAGCTCACGCTTAAGCTAGACTATAAAAGTCTGAGCTTTTAAGTGCACAGCAGAGCACCTCTTTTGCAAGAAAGAAAATAAGAGAGAGAGAGATAGTAGGAAAGCTCTACTACTGGAGTGATTTGAACTGATGGGGGGAAGCCTCTATTTATAGCTTTTGTCAGGGATATTTTGGGTAGCATAAAAATATCCACTGAGCCCATCAGATAAAATCTGAGATAAGATATAATATATTCTTATCTCATAATATCATGATATTTGAATTTAAATCCAGAATCAATCACAATTAATTCTAAATATATATACTTAATATATATTTAATCTACACAATATAAATTAATTAATTTAATATAAATTAATTAGATTTATATCGTAACCGATTGGATATGATTCAGGGTGTTTGACCAAGTCAAACATATCACAATATCGCTTGGATATTTGACTGATATATTCTCTTTATACCCGGTCAAATAATCCGGCCCATCAAGAGCGGATCCAAGCCCAAAAAATCTAACACAAGGTAATGATTATTGAGTGCTAATTTCTTTCTGAAAATCTGTTCAAGTGAAATATTTTCTACCGGGAAAAAATAGCCTTATATCAGTAGTTTGAGATGTGTTGGTTGGATTTTGTTTCAACAATTAGATTATTGATGCTGGGCATCGAACTTTGTAATTTAATTTGTCAGTATGTGCTTATTTTGATAGTGGCAACTTATTTCTTATTTCACAGATTCCACACATCCCACCAATGTGGCAAGTCTTCAGCAACATCGCCGTCGGAATACACACAACATAGAAGCAGGGAGCTAATGTTAATGGAGGAGTAGAACCAGTTGAAGGAGGAGTCCTCCTTCTTCTCAGCGGGCAGAGACGAACTGTTTCGAAAGATGAGAGACGAATGCAAGAATTGATATCTGTAGAACTGCTTCAATGCCATGTCACTCTCTTTCATCATCATTAATGGTGTTTGAAGGATTAATTAACAGAAGGAATTGTAGCTCTAACAGAATGAAATATAAGGATTCAATAAAAAGAAATAAAATTAGAGGGACCCAATTCAAAATCTCATAAAACTTTAAGGACTGCCAAATTAGTTATCCCTTGTATCTTTGTTAATGCGGTCTCTACCTCCCATAGGTGACCATGTATTTAACCATCACGTATTGAGCGGCATATATTTAAAAATTTGTAATACTGATTTACATGGTTTTTATCCTCTTCTTGCAAAGTCTAATGTCTCTCAAGCTTTTATGTTATTTCAAAGACATATTGAAAATTTGTTTAATGTCAAGACAAAATTTATACAATCTGATAATGGAGATGAATACCAAGTGTAACATCCTGATTTTTAATGAAAAATTTAAATGTGTAAGTTTAAATTAATCAAGATCTTGACAAGTTTAAATGGATGTTTGAAGTTGGGGAGGACTGATCATGTGTTAGACTAAGGTTGGTAAATTTTTATTTGTAATTAATATGTAGAAAATTTGGGGCAGTTTTTTTTCGTAAATACCATTATCATTTTATGATTAAAGCTTCATGCGCATGGATAAAAGATAACGCAATAGATAAAGGTATTATTGGAAACAAAAAATTATCATTGGAGACAATGGAAAATGAGTCATCATATTTAGAACCAAATCAAAATAATCAAATAGACCTTATATTTAGGACAGGGGAAATACAAGAAGCTGATTGGTGGAGAGATGGGAAATGACATAGTTTTGAGCTAATGAAGGGAAATGGAGAGGATGCCCACATGGAGATGTTTCACGCCGCAAATGACCCGATTTCTTTCCATTTCTATTTTCTGACAGTGTTGTTCACTTGTTTGAGTAAGTAGGTGGTGTTCAAAATTTTGAAATTTTGTTTCCCTCCAAATTTGTAATAAATGGTTGAATTTGGTAATTCCCTCATGCGTTTTAGAATCCTCATACAAAATCAAACCTAATAGGAGTGTTTCTACTGAATTCTCAAATAGTGTTGAATTTTTATTCTATTGGATGAGGATTCTAGAAAGCATGAGAGCGTTGCCAAATTGAACTATTTGGGTAGTGATCGGTGGCTTTATTTTATTTATATTCTTAATATGTTCTGTAATATTGAAGACAGCGTCATCTATCTGGAATTGTTAAAATCCCCAGTGAACCAATGCATTTCACGAAGCCCGGCACATGTGTACACAAAAGTAATATGTTAAAATCATGTACCAATTAAAGAGAATCAAATGCAGAAACAGAATTATTACTTTCTGTCTTTCTTTCTTTTTTTACCAGAAGAATTATTACTTTCAAACCACGAATCAAAAAATCCACTTGGTTCTGCTAATCAGACTTCAAGATCTTAGGAATAGGGAAGAAAGAGTATGAAAATGAAGGAATCTTGCTAGTCTCTTGTGCAATTTACGTATGAGGAGTAAAGGTAATCTTAAATGGGTGATTAGTGGCTCTATATTGAATCTTATTTGGACTGACAACAAAGTTGATAAAGAAGTAAGTTTGGCCCTCTATAATAGTATGAAGAAAGTAAAAGAGTAATTTTTACTAGTTGACTAGAGAGACAATTAGATGCAACATCAAAATGTGAAAGCAACATGGCACTTGGAATACGTTGCATGATCACAGAATGAATTTGGGTGCTTATCACTCTTGATAAGCATTCCAAACTCATTAGATTGAGATTGTTCATTGAACGGTCCAAATTTAATATTTGTTATTTTTGTTTTTAAAAATAATGATTTTAATGGGTATAAAATTAAAAGTAAAGATAATCTTTCAATTGTCATTTTTTCAAAAAATAATTTTTATTTAAAATAATTAATTAAAAATAACAAATATAGACTGGCCGGACAGAAAATATTAAAAATATTAAATGTACATGGTTTTTATTCTCTTCTTGCAAAGTCTATTGTCTATAAAGCTTTTATGTTATTTCAAAGACATTGAAAATTTGTTTAATGCCAAGATAAAATTTAGGAAGAATTAGAAAGAAGGACCAACGGGGAGGAATATTTATGGGAGACGATCATAAAAATTAAAATTATTTTAAAGGACCAAATAGTCTAATATAAATTTAAAAATACCATTTTGTCTCTATCTAAACCTTCTATATTTTCTCCTATATTTCCTCCTATATTTTATTTTTAAAACTAATATGAATTAATAAAACTTACTAAATTAAACTTGATTTCTTCCAAAATTTACAACCTGCGTAAAAAATCAATTAAAAAAATATGTAAACATTATTCAGTCAAGTAAGAATTAAAGTTTATTTTCTTTATGATAAATAAAAAAATTATAACCATCACAAATTTTAATTAAAAATAAAATTTATATAATTTTATTAAAATTTGGATTATTATACAATATATTATATACATAAGTTTAAAAAATTTAAAGAAAATATTTATGATATTTTTTAATACTAAGAAACTTACAAAATTCAGATAATCTTTTTCCCGGATATTCGGCACATCAGAATTTTCCCAAAAATTAGATGTGAATAAGTATTATTTTTTCTCGTCAATTATATTCTAATTTTCTAACTCGCTTTGTTTAAATAAAATTAGAACGTAAGACGTCCAAAATAAAATTTAGAAAGATAAGAGTGCATTTCTTTGCTAACACACGGTTAATATTCCATTTTGTAATTTGTTCTATATTCCTCAAAAACGGGTAAAGACAATAATCAGAACTTCATTATCCTTTTGGTGGTGGAAAGGGAAGGGACGGAAGAAAAAACTTTAATGAACTCGATTTAAAAAACTAAAAAAGAGAGGATAAAAGTTTTAAATTAATTTTTATTACTAATCTTTTATCTTATATCTTCTTTTCATAAAAATTTTAAAATCTCACTTCTCTACTTTTATAAATCCAACTCACTAAAATTTTCCTGTCCTTGTCCTCCTCTCCATTCCACTCATACCAGACATAGGTAACAGAATGCTTATTGTCTATTAAATTTCCTTCTTTTCGTTCCCTCCCCTCCTCCCACAATTTTGTCCTTATTAGCTATACGCTGTTTTGCCAAAAGTCTAGAACGCGTTGATTAATTCCACTTAATGTAACCTTGCTAGTATTAACACTAATTAAATACTTTTTCCCCGCGCGGATAATGCAAAAAAAAAAAATCTTCAACGAAGATAAAAATCATAGAAAAATAGAATCGATGAAAATTTTGCTTGATTAAAAAAATATTGCAGATCGAAAGACCCGAGAAACCCTGTTGGTATTTGGCACGGCTTCTTATACATTTTATATTTTAGTATTAATATTAATAATTGATAATTATTTTACTAGCAAAGAGAAACTCCTTTGCTCAATAACAGTCATACGTAAATTAGAACATTCGTCTTTCATCACACATTTAATTTCTTGGTGTCTGCTGGTTAATTTAATTATCGTTCAAAAAGCAACTTCTTTGGTGTAATCGCTAATGCCTTCAGCAATTAAAAAAGGGGAAAAAATATATTTGTTCGTAGAAAGGGAAATCATAGATCACTATAAACTTTTTATTGATATAATTTATTTGTCACCAAGAACTATAGAACTTGATGAGGATAGTGCAGTGGAGACAGTGATGATACATATATATCTGTTGAATAATTAAGCACACTGAAAGTCCCTGGGGACGCTTTTGCCACAGGTGCTGAGAATCGCGCTCAAGGTATGGGAAACGTTAAGGTTGATGCCTAAGACATTGGCTCTAATGGCCGCGCAGACGCAGGCGGCGGCTTCGAGGTCGACGAGGCCGTTAAGATGGGGACAGCAATCGCTCTTGCCGAGTTGGATGTTGACGATACCCAACAGGTTGGCGCAGACACCTAACTTAAGAGCGTCCATAGGGCAACTTGGCTGATTTCCTGAGGAAGGAGGAGGTGGCGGTGGTGATTGCGCATAGGTGGAGGTTACCATCGTGAAGAAGAGGAGGTTGACGATGCAGAGGACAAGGGCAGACTTGGAAGCCATTCTTCTAGTTTCTGTCACTTGGATTTCTGTGATACTTGGCTTTTGATCGGTGAGGAGTTTTGTGAGATATGATAGGGCTTTTATAGGGGAGAGCATCCCTCTGTTATGGGTTCTTCTTTTTATATTTCAAATGTAAAGCTGAGTTGGATTCTGAAATTATTGGAGCAGTGACTTAAATGTTTAATGCATCTTCTTTTTTTCCCTACATCTCTAATGTAACTTGCCTAACAAGGTGATATAACTGAATAAGTTTTGTACTTGATGTGGATATATATATATATATATATATATATATTTGGTAATCAAAGGTACGGTTAAGATTATGTGAATGTTCCACTACCATAGATTTGTCTTGACTTTACAAAATTCAAAACCGTGTAAATATAACATTTATAACTGATATAGAGGTGCAGCACGGGAAAAAAATTATTAGACATTCAAAATCTTTATCCTAATAAAAGTAAGTTTACTAACAATTTGTCAATTAAGATAGTAAGCAGTCCCACTCTTGTAAAAAGCAAAACACAAGTTCGATATAATAGGGCTTTTATAAGGGAGCATCCCTCTTTTATGATTTTTTTTAAAAAAATAATTGCGATTTTCTTAAATGTAAAGCTTAAATGAGTTGGATTCTGAAATTATCATAGTAGTGACGTAAATGTTTAATGCATGCTCTTTTTTTCCTACATCTCTAATGTAACTTGCCTAACAAGGTGATATAATTGACTAAGTTTTGCACATATATGATGTGGATTTTTTTTTTGTAGTCAAATGTACGGTTAAGATTGTTTGAATGTTCCAATACCTTAGATTTGTCAAGGTTAAAAAAAAAAAACCTTAGATTTGTCTTTATTTTACAAAATGCAAAACTGTGTTACTATAACATTTATACTTGATATAGAGGTGCAACACGGAAAAAAAATTATATTTGACATTCAAAATCTTATCATAATGAAGGTAGATTTACCAACAAATTGTTAGTTGAGATAGTAAGCCGTCTCGTGAAGAGAAGAACACAATTTTAAATTCTAAGATGCGCACTTGTTGGAAAAGTTTTAAACTTAACGTTTTCAACTTGACAAAGATTAGTCTTAGATTCAAAATAGTTTAAGAATACACTGAGTTTACATCAACTATCGTGATTTATTCTAGGCATTACAAACATGATACTTTAAATTTGGATTTTACTTTCTGTTCTTATAATTATCCACTCAGAATCACAGCCTTATTGTCGTGTTTACAAATACAACTGCTTTTGTCTACGGATGACACGAGGGGGGAGAGGCAATTTGGTATACTATCTTCTTCAACTTCCAATATAAATTTAAAAATACCATTTTGTCTCTATCCAAACCTTCTATATTTTCTCCCATATTTCCTCCTACATTTTATTTTTAAAACTAATATGAATTAATAAAATTTACTAAATTAAACTTGATTTCTTCCAAAATTTACAACCTGCGTAAAAAATCAATTAAAAAAATATGTAAACATTGTTCAGTCGAGTAAGAATTAAAGTTTATTTTCTTTATGAAAAATATAAAAAAATTATAACCATCACAAATCTTAATTAAAAATAAAATTTATATAATTTTATTAAAATTTGGATTATTATACAATATATTGTATACATAAGTTTAAAAAATTTAAATAAAATTTGTATAATATTTTTTTAATACTAAGAAACTTACAAAATTCAGATAATCTTTTTCCTGGATATTCGGCACATCAGAATTTTCCCAAAAATTAGATGTGAATAAGTATTATTTTTCTCGCCAATTATATTCTAATTTTCTAACGCGCTTTGTTTAAATAAAATTAGAAGGTAACACGTCCAAAATAAAATTTAGAAAGATAAGAGTGCATTTCTTTGCTAACACACGGTTAATATTCCATTTTGTAATTTTTTCTATATTCCTCAAAAACGGGTAAAGACAATAATCAGAAATTCATTAGGGAAAATGACAGATAAAGAAGGCTGAAATAATAAAATGCCAAAATGGGAAGCTAAGCAAATGTATTACCAGATAGGGAAGTGTTGCCTGATTTGGGATTATGCAAATGTTGCACAATTACGAAACAGCCCCTCATATGCAAACCGAAAAAGTGACCGGTGGAAGTGTGCAAGTTGTGGCGGGAGCTGGAGGAAAAAGTTGGGAGGGACCACGAACGTGGGAGCATGAACGCGCGATTAATTTGAAGCAACAACTGAACGACGGAAGCGAGGTTAGTATCCAGTGACTATATTGTTCGCCTCTGTCTTTTGTCCCTCTCCTTTATGCGCCGGTTGATTTTCCTCTTCCCGTTGGATGGCAATGTCGTCGATGTGGGGATGGTTTTGAGGTGGAGAGGGTGGCGAAGCATGGAGACGGCGTGGGTATATAGAAAGTGTGGGGGGAAGGACGGTGATCAGAGGGTGAATGCACGGGGAAGGAAAAACACTGAGGGAGAGGGGTTTGATGGCGTCACAAGTGGGTTAGAGTGATTAGTGTCAGATAAATGGACAATGTTGGAGGGAGATTCGAATAATGGAGTGGATTGATTCTGAGAAAATGAAGCATTAGTGTGGACAGGAAAGAAATGATTGTTTTGTTGCAAATTATAAGCATGAATGTGTCAAACCCTAAGTTGGTCGTGTAAGTTGATGATGATGGTATTAAGTCATATAATCATTCGACTTCTGTTATGTTATCAGTGCAGGTAATGAAGATAAATGAATTTCGAAGCTGGGTCATCTTGTGGGAAGGAGCTGTTCTGTTATTTTCATGTGGGGGGAAATTTGTGACAAATGGTGAAGGTGAAGTGAGATATAATGGAGGTGGCGTGAGGTTAAGAAGCATTAAGGATGGGCTGACACTTGATGAATTGAGGCTAATGATATCTGAGTGGATTGGTGGCGATGGAAGAAATTATGACATTAAGTACACAGTGGCCTTTGATGAGAAGACATTGATTGACCTTCATGACAATGCTGAAATGTATAACCTCTTTCAATACAATGGGAACAGCGGTCATGTGTATGTGGCCGAAAAAAGACAAGTGGGTCCCCAACCAAGGGACAATGTAGAAATGTAAGTGGAAGTTTGTCCTAACTATTTGTTGTCATTTATGAATTTCTTCTTGTCATTTGTGTTAACGAGTCTTGTCATTATGAATGCAGAACAGAGAGATTCATGGGCATGTCACAGCAAACGGAACTGGATGCGTCTCCCATTAGTTTGTGTTGTGATTATGGCTGGCTCAGTGAAGAAAATGCTCGTGAATGTGACAATGATGAAATAAGTGGGCCCCCTAATGTGGATAAATCTATCGGAGCTGAAGATACGGATGGTAGTGAGATGGTTCATGCGGAATGGAGGGGACTTTTAACAGGAGTGGGCCAACGTTTTCCTAGTGCAGATGTATTTCGGGTGTCTGTATACAAGTTTGCACTTGCAAACAAGTTTGTGGCCAAGTATATGAGGAATAGCAAGGAATTCATGTCGATAAGGTGTAAAGTTGAGGGTTGTCCATGGAAGCTATGTGCAAATCATGTGGGGAAGAGTTGTGATGTGCTACGAGTGACGACATTTATAAACCGGCATGTTCATTCTGCCCAAGATAGCTTGGACGTGATGCATAGTGGAAGAGCTAGTTTGAACTCATCAATAATAATTGATGAGATGAGGGATCATGCAGACAAGCGCACTTCTGAGATAAGGAAGAGGTTGAAACGAGAGTATGGGATTGATCTAACATATAAACAGGCTTATAGAGCAAGAGAGAAGTCACTGGAAGACATATATGGCAGGCCTGAACAATCATACATGCTCATACCATGGCTATGCGAAAGGATAAAGGAAACAGATGAAAAATCAGTGGCTGAATGGACTGCTATTGGGAACCGGTTTGAGCGTGTTTTCATTGCCTACGGGGCATGCATTGAGGGTTTCTTGGGTGGCGCGAGGCATATTATGTATGTTGATGGAACTCACTTAAGCGGACCATACAAGGGGACAATGTTGTCAGCTTCAGCTTATGATGCAGATAACGAGCTGCTGCCATTTGCAATTGCAATTGTGAAGGGAGAAACACTAGATGACTGGACGTGGTTTTTCTATATGATAAAAAAAATCCTGGGTTCTGTGGAAGTAACAATTGTATCAGATCGACACAATGCTATCATCGGAGGAGTGGCATCAATCTTTGGGGGTCAAAGGCATGCCTTTTGTTATAGACACATCAAGGAGAATTTTAGTTCAGAAGTTATGAAAATGAATAAGGGGCAAACAAGGACAAATGGCCGATCAAAGGAGGATGCACTATATTTATTGGATAAAATTGCATACGCAAGGACGGATGAGAAATTTGAGGCAGCAATGGATGACATGAGATCCTTTTCTCCAAGGCTATTTGATTGGCTTATTCATCATGGGGATGTAGATAGGTGGGCTAAAAGTAGGTTCCCATATAAAAGATGGGACAATATTACAACTAATATAGCAGAATCATTCAATGCATGGATGGTGAATGAGAGAAAGCATACTGTACCCCAATTGATCTATGAGCACCGAGATAAAGTTGCAAGAAAGCTGCATGCCTCCTATGTGGGTATGACCAAATGGAAGAATTGCGTTGGTCCAAATATAGAGAGTAAGGTGCTGGATATGGTGGCTGGGTCTGACCATATGTATGCTGAAAATTATGGTGGGGGAAGAGTGAAGGTGACAACATCACGTGGAGACCATCGGGTTGATCTTGGACTACACCAATGCAGTTGCAGATCTTGGCAAATGACGGGGATCCCTTGTTCCCATGCTTGTGCTGCCATCAAGATTGTGCACGGCAATGTTTATGATTATATTGATAATTGCTATAAAAAGTCATCACAAGAAAAGATCTATGCTCGCAGTATGATTCCTGTGGTAACAACAGACATGCCTCACCCAAATGACTACTATAGAATAGAAAATGTCAGTGAGCAAGTTTTCTTGCTACCTCCCATGACATCCCGACCACCAGGAAGGCCAAAAGTAAACAGGGATGAATCACAGTTCCAGAACAAACGGATATACCACTGTGGAAGATGCCACCAGCCTGGACACACAAGGAGGAATTGCAGAAATCCTAACCCATCATGAAGTTTCGAGTACAGTGGGGATGGGTCATTTTTTGGTGTACATAGTTGTATGCTCCGCCCTTGTCAACTTTTTTGGGACTGGGGTTGTAGTTAGGAGCTAGGTGGAGACATTTTTTTGTAAGTAAGCTGATAGAAATTTCAGTGATAACGGAGCATTAAGTGTGGCTAGTATCTTAATGTCCACTTGTTGAATACATGAAAGGAAGTTACTGTTATGGGGATGTTAGCTTTTGTTAATGGCGCATTACTTGTTGTCATTTTTAAATTTGTTCTGGTCATTGGCAGTGATGCTATCAGCATAAGCTGACAGCCGTGTTGAACTGATGTTGTAAAATCAGACCAGGTTATCCTTGTCATTATCGCTGTCATATTCGCTTCACATGGTGTCATTTTTAAATTTGTTCTGGTCATTGGCAGTGATGCTATCAGCATAAGCTGACAGCCGTGTTGAACTGATGTTGTAAAATCAGACCAGGTTATCCTTGTCATTATCGCTGTCATATTCGCTTCATGGTGTCATTTTAAATTTGTTCTGGTCATTGGCAGTGATGCTATCAGCATAAGCTGACAGCCGTGTTGAACTGATGTTGTAAAATCAGACCAGGTTATCCTTGTCATTATCGCTGTCATATTCGACATGGTGTCATTTTTAAATTTGTTCTGGTCATTGGCAGTGATGCTATCAGCATAAGCTGACAGCCGTGTTGAACTGATGTTGTAAAATCAGACCAGGTTATCCTTGTCATTATCGCTGTCATATTCGCTTCACATGGTGTCATTTTTAAATTTGTTCTGGTCATTGGCAGTGATGCTATCAGCATAAGCTGACAGCCGTGTTGAACTGATGTTGTAAAATCAGACCAGGTTATCCTTGTCATTATCGCTGTCATATTCGCTTCACATGGTGTCATTTTTAAATTTGTTCTGGTCATTGGCAGTGATGCTATCAGCATAAGCTGACAGTCGTGTTGAACTGATGTTGTAAAATCAGACCAGGTTATCCTTATCATTATCGCTGTCATATTCGCTTCACTTGGTATCATTTTCTGTTGGATACCAACAGGATATATTGAAGTAAAATTTAGTGACCTGAACAAAAAATGAAAACCAATAGCACATGTCCAATGGGGTTGTTGTCATCATCTGTTTTTGTGTGGTTAAAACCAGATTCATTCATGTCACTGGGGAATAAATTGGCATCATGGTTCTCAACTATCATACATTTATGGACACCAATCTCTGTTAACCATAACAATACACAGTAAATTTTTGGTCAGCCTACAATGCACATTACATACAGCAATCTAACAGAGGACAAGTGAATTATGACCCTAACATCGAGACACCTAAGACCGACGCCTTTTCTTGGACTTTGTGCTCTTGGTTGGTTGTGGTCGTCGAATAAGGGCCAATGCCTCGTCACGTTTTTCATTCTGTTCATGATTGACCAACCACCATGTCAGGTCACGACGAAAGCCAGCAACTTCTTCCTCTGTGTAGGTAAGGGTCACACCAGGTTCCCATCTTCTCAGCCACATCATGCAGTGCACCCCACAATCCCTCCTGTGGACGCAACAATATCAGCACAGTTAGTTAACACATCTGACATGTGCATTTACCCCACAGAAATCGAATTTGACAAAACTGACAGGTTATTCTGCTGGGGAACTTCTGCAAATATCATGGGAGACATTGGCTTTTTCCCAACCAATCCTGGCTTGACCAAGTCCAGTATAATATTGAGCCTCATCCTCTGCAACAACATTCAGGACCAACATAGAAAGTTTAATGATTTTCCAAGTTCAAAAACTAGGGTAAAGATAATGAGTTTTTTCTTACACAGTCATCCACAGCCATTTCCACTGGGTCTTTGATGACAACCTTCTTCTTCTGCTTTCTGTCCTTGGTTCCGAAATGGTTCCTCATGGAGTCTATTACGTGGAAATCCAATGTGCTAGGCTGAATGGCAACGCAAAACCAGTGTTGGCCAACAAGAGCAGGACCAATTATGAAATCACATTCAGCTAAGTTGTAGCCAAGGAACTCAGGAAGAAAGAGCTTCTTATATTTTTGGGCTTTCCAGGTTGGATCATGTGCCATCATGTTCTGCATGACATGAAATTGTTAATCCATTAACAGAGAACAAGTCATTTCCAATTCAATTGCTGTCATTGGTATTTGCATTTGGAATTATGCAACCTCACCATGAAATCAACATCGAAAATGTGCCTCTTCCCTGGCCCCAACTCTGCCTTCATGTCCTCCATCACTGCCTTGCACACCAAATTAAGCACCTACAGAACACAAGTGAAAACGTCATTCTGGTACAATAATCTCACCAAACATTATCAAACATAATCGTGGGTGCAGGGACAGAGCATTCTAAAATACCCTGTTATTTACTCTGTTCACTCCACCCAGGGAAAACAGCTGTTGTCGGTCTATATCTTCATCAAACATTTTGATGACAGTCCTGCAAACATTGTCAGATGTCAGTGACAGAAAGTATGGTGTTGGGGACATCAATACTTGTCATTCCCATGTATGTTATTGTCATTTTCAATTCTATTGCTGTCATTGTCAGGGCACACTGTGTCATTTAAAAACAAAACACTAGCTACGGATATACTTACATATTCCCCTCTTCCTCTCCCTTGGGTCTACGGGATATTAAAGTGAAAAAGATGTCCCTTTCCTCCTTTGGCCTCTTCGTCCTCGGAGCTGCCTTGAATTCTATCCACGGAGATTTAATTGTGGAACTCTTTGCCCTTGTTGACCTCCTAAGGTCAATCGATTTTTCAGGCCCTCCTTCCTCCCCACTGTCACTGCTCACCCATTCTCGATCCAACAGCAAAGGAACATTGGTAGGGGTCATTGTCAGTACATGTGTAGCTTCCTCACCCTCATCATCTGAATCCCGAACCTCCTTATCATCATCTTCGGCCTCCTCAACCACATAATCATGACTGACTTCCATGTCATCATGGTCATCTTCCTCCTCATCAACCACATGACCTCCTTCCCTGTCATCATGGTCATCTTCCTCCTCATCCTCATCGTCGTCGTCATCACCTCCATGACCATCACGGTCACCCTCTTCTTCCACCTCCTCAACCATGTAATCATCACTGACTTCCCTGTCATGAAGGTCATGTTGTTCTTCATCCTCATCCTTCTCATCATCTCCTTTGCTGGTTTCATCCTCATCAAGTTCCTCATCTGCACTTCCCGCTGCAACCTCTCTTGCAATCTCCTCCACCACTCGGTCAACATCATCAGCTTCTTCAGCATCGTTACCAGCTGCATCACCAACTGTTTCAACCCCTTCTTTAGCAGTGGCATTCTCATTCCCCATCCCCTTAACTTTGGCGTTCAATCCAATCTGCAGTTTGAGTAGCTCATCATCAAGAGCCTTCATTAACGTCCTCTGGCTTTCTTCAAGCTTCTTCACAAAACGAGCCCTCAACTCCTTCAATGCCTGCATACACAGTAAATGAAGATATCAAAAAAATTGTTCACTGTTATCAAATGCCAGTATCTCACTGGTCATTTCTAAATAAAGTCTTGTCATCTCAAGTATCAACCTTGCTAATAGACTGACTTAAACTCAGGTCACGTATATTTTCTAAGTTCCCACATACCGGATCTAAAGACTGCAAAATTGGACTGTCCTCATGTCCTGCTGAGTATACCTCGCTGCCACTGCTTCCATGCAATATTCCCATGCTGCTGCCTCTCTCTTTCTCCACCCTCTCCTTTATCTTCTCCTCGGTCCAATATTCAATGGCGCTTGTTGAACCCCGGTCAACAGACAATCCCAGCGGGAAACGCTCAACAAAATACAGCTGCAAAACCAAATAAAGATAGGTCACACTTCTGCAACAATAACAAAAGACAAAAATATAGTGAACCATAAGAAAAATATTGACTTACCAGCAGCAAATAAAGACACCCTCCAACATTGCAGGTTCCTTTCTTCTTCTTCTTTGTCATCTTCACAAAGTCTCCCATTTCCTTCCACAGGTTCTTGATTATGTACGTTGACCAATCATATTTCCCAAACCCATTCATCGTGTGACGCATCACTTTCAACAAACGTATATGTACAGTTGTGCTTGACCCAGGACATAGAAAAGCTCCAACTGTATAAAGCATAAATAGGAACTCAAAATTGTCGCTTTCTTCCCCAGATAATATCCTCTTCAGTATCTGGGTAAATGGAACCTTCCAATAAGTGTCCTTCAACCTCTTGTATTCCGGGTCATCCTCACTAACATCAGATTTCACTTCCTCCCCACTGTCAGGTACACCTAGAAACTCATGCGCATCTTTTGCCTCAATTGCCTGCCCTTGCCCTCTAATGGTCAAAAAATGCGTTGGTGGGTCATAGCATCTCAACAATGACACAAGTAGATCACGTGGAAGTTGCTTCACATTCACATTAAGCAAGTTCCCAAATCCCATCCTCTGAACTTTCTGCCTCAACCGCCTGTTCTTCTTCACATATTCAGCCAATGATAGAAATCCGGGCAATGAGCACCGGGTGTACAAGGGAACATCATACTTCTTCTTCTCACCTTTCTGTGGCTTCGTTTTCCTTGCCCTCTCATTATACCTATCTTTCTCTTCTTCACTCAGGGCCCTCCATGCCTTCCCCACTTCAATTTTTTCTTCTCTTGCGTTTTTACACTTCTCACCTCGTTTTGCCATATACTCCCTTCTGAACAACACAAGCCCACTGTGGACTCCTTTGCTTGTGGACCCTTCCCCTTCTTCCAACACCATCTCGTATAGTTCTGCAAAGTCATCAAGGTACCATCATTAAATCATAATTTTAATACATATACTACACATCTAGTTCTTTCCAGATTCGTTATGGTCATTTCCAATTAATTCATTGTCATTTACAATATGGCCATTACAGAGTGACAGTAAGGATGCTGCTATGAATATGGTCGTTTCCAGTTAATTTATTGTCATTACCAATATGCCCATTACAGACTAACAGTTAGGTCAGTACTATGAATATGGTCATTTCCAATTAATTCATTGTCATTTACAATATGGCCATTACAGAGTGACAGTAAGGATGCTGCTATGAATATGGTCGTTTCCAGTTAACTTATTGTCATTACCAATATGCCCATTACAGACTAACAGTTAGGTCAGTACTATGAATATGGTCATTTCAATTAATTCATTGTCATTTACAATATGGCCATTACAGAGTGACAGTAAGGATGCTGCTATGAATATGGTCGTTTCCAGTTAACTTATTGTCATTACCAATATGCCTATTACAGACTAACAGTTAGGTCATTACTATGAATATGGTCATTTCCACTTAATTCATTGTCATTACCAACATGGCCATTACAGTCTGACAGTAAGGTCATTACTATGAATATGGTCATTTCAAGTTCCTTCATAGTCATTTACCAGTTTGGTATTGTCATTTCCAGTTTATTCATATAATCTTTCCACTCATTCAGACAGTAAGGTCATTACTATGAATATGGTCATTTTAGGTTCGATCATAGTCATTTACCAGTATGTTATTGTCATTTCCAGTTGTTCATATAATTTTTCCAGTCAATCAGACAATTTTCCTACTGATTTCAAAACCCATTTTTCCAGTTCTCAACTACGTTATTAAAAACAGAATAGCTTGCCACAGCGACTCAGCATAAACCCTTAATCGCCATTCCTGTCATTCACAAACTTCATCGCGTCATATCTAAATATTGCCCAATCATTGCTTCCCAGACTCACCCAGAAACGTCGACCACAGCACGAAACTTAAATGCCTGAACTTACCTCACTGAAATGCTGTTGATGCTTGTTAACTGCAATGGTGAATCACCGTGCGCCAACCTTCGTCTTTCCACACAATCAGTCAGACGCGACCACGTTCGCCCTTCCAACAGCACGCCCTTCCACTTCCAACTCCTCTGCTCTCTTACGCACACACTATTTCGGGGTCCTCAACTGTCCAGCTTGCCGGCGTTTTTAGGGCAACAATGGGGATGGTGGAAGCGAGAAACCGGGAAGCACGACGGTCAGTGCACGAGTGTTCGCGCGCGCCTTCTCTCTCTCCGCTTTCAAACGCTGACTGACAGGGGCTGTTTCGTAATTGTGCAATATTTGCATAATCCCAAATCAGGCAACACTTCCCTATCTGGTAATACATTTGCTTAGCTTCCCATTTTGGCATTTTATTATTTCAGCCTTCTTTATCTGTCATTTTCCCAATTCATTATCCCTTTGGTGGTGGAAAGGGAAGGGACGGAAGAAAAAACTTTAATGAACTCGATTTAAAAAACTAAAAAAGAGAGGATAAAAGTTTTAAATTAATTTTTATTACTAATCTTTTATCTTATATCTTCCTTTCATAAAAATTTTTAAATCTCACTTCTCTAATTTTATAAATCCAACTCACTAAAATTTTCCTGTCCTTTTCCTCCTCTCCATTCCACTCATACCAAACATAGGTAACAGAATGCTTATTGTCTATTAAATTTAGGGAAAATTACACTCAGGTCCCACAGAGCACAATTAATATCAAAAAGGTCCCACGAAATCGAGAAATGATTCTGAAGTCCCCAGGGACCTGTGTGTAATTAATTCTAATTGTGAAATTACCTACTTACCCCTGTTAATTTTATTGCAACAATTCGTTTACAATCTCAACAGTGGCTGTTAACAACCCGAGAAGACGTGATTGACAACCTCGGCAGTGCTCATGGCAACTCACTCTGTGGAATATCAGGGGCGTTGTTGAGGTTGTTAACCACCTCTTCTCGGATTGTTAACAGCCACTGTTGATGTTGTAAATAGGTTATAATTTTATTGCAGCAATTCGTTTACAATCTCAACAGTGGCTGTTAACAACCCGAGAAGACGTGATTGACAACCTCGGCAGTGCTCATGACAACTCACTCTGTGGAATACCAGGGGCGTTGTTGAGGTTGTTAATCACCTCTTCTCGGGTTGTTAACAGTCACTGTTGAGGTTGTAAATAAGTTCAAATTAACAGGGGTAACTACATAATTTTACAATTAGAATTAATTACACACAGGTCCCTGGGGACTTCAGAATCATTTTGCGATTTCGAGGGACCTTTTTGATATTAATTGTGCTCTGTGGGACCTGAGTGTAATTTTCCCTTAAATTTACTTCTTTTCGTTCCCTCCTCTCCTCCCACAATTTTGTCCATTTATTAGCTATACGCTGTTTTGCCAAAAGTCTTGAACGCGTTGATTAATTTCACTTAATGTAACCTTGCTAGTATTAACACTAATTAAATACTTTTTCCCCGCACGGATAATGCAAAAAAAAAAATCTTCAACGGAGATAAAAATCATAAAAAAATAGAATCGATGAAAATTTTGCTTGATTAAAAATATTGCAGATCGAAAGACCCGAGAAACCCTGTTGGTATTTGGCACGGCTTCTTATACATTTTATATTTTAGTATTAATATTAATAATTGATAATTATTTTACTAGCAAAGAGAAACTCCTTTGTTCAATAACAGTCACACGTAAATTAGAACATTCGTCTTTTATCATACATTTAATTTCTTGGGCTCTGCTGGTTAATTTAATTATCATTCAAAAAGCAACCTCTTTGGTGTAATAGTTAATGCCTTTAGCAATTAAAAAAGGGAAAAATATATATTGTTCATAGAAAGGGGAATCATAGATCACTATAAACTTTTATTGATATAATTTATTTGTCACCAAGAACTATAGAACTTGATGAGGATAGTGCAGTGGAGACAGTGACGACACATATATCTCTTGAATTAAGCACACTGAAATCCCCCGGGGCGGGTTCTGCCACAGTTGTTGAGAATCACGTCCACGCTATGGGAAACGTCAAGGTTGATGCCTAAGACATTGGCTCTAATGGCCGCGCAGAGGCAGACGGCAGCGTCGAGGTCGACGAGGCCCCCAATGAGGGTACAGCAATCGCTCTGCTTGCCGATGGTGACCCCGACCAAACCCCCCAACAAGTTGGCGCAGACACCTAACTTAAGAGCGTCCATAGGGCAACTCGGCTGATTTCCTGAGGAAGGAGGAGGTGGCGATGGTGATTGCGCATAGGTGGAGGTTACCATCGTGAAGAAGAGGAGGTTGACGATGCAGAGGACAAGGGCAGACTTGGAAGCCATTCTTCTAGTTTCTGTCACTTGGATTTCTGTGATACTTGGCTTTTGATCGGTGAGGAGTTTTGTGAGATATGATAGGGCTTTTATAGGGGAGAGCATCCCTCTGTTATGGGTTCTTCTTTTTATATTTCAAATGTAAAGCTGAGTTGGATTCTGAAATTATTGGAGCAGTGACTTAAATGTTTAATGCATCTTCTTTTTTTCCCTACATCTCTAAGTAACTTGCCTAACAAGGTGATATAACTGAATAAGTTTTGTACTTGATGTGGATATATATATATTGGTAACAAAGGTACGGTTAAGATTATCTGAATGTTCCACTACCATAGATTTGTCTTGATTTTACAAAATGCAAAACCGTGTAAATATAATATTTATAACTGATATAGAGGTGCAGCACGGGAAAAAAATTATTAGACATTCAAAATCTTTATCATAATAAAAGTAAGTTTACTAACAATTTGTCAATTAAGATAGTAAGCAGTCCCACTCTTGTAAAAAGCAAAACACAAGTTCGATATAATAGGGCTTTTACAGGAGAGCATCCCTCTTTTATGATTTTTTTTTTAAAAAAATAATTGCGATTTTCTTAAATGTAAAGCTTAAATGAGTTGGATTCTGAAATTATCATAGTAGCGACGTAAATGTTTAATGCATGCTCTTTTTTTCCTACATCTCTAATGTAACTTGCCTAACAAGGTGATATAATTGACTAAGTTTTGCACATATATGATGTGGATTATTTTTTTTTGCAGTCAAATGTACGGTTAAGATTATTTGAATGTTCCAATACCTTAGATTTGTCAAGGTAAAAAAAAAAAAAAAACCTTAGATTTGTCGTTATTTTACATAATGCAAAACTGTGTTACTATAACATTTATACTTGATATAGAGGTGCAATACGGAAAAAAAAAATTATATTTGACATTCAAAATCTTATCATAATGAAGGTAGATTTACTAACAAATTATTGATTGAGATAGTAAGCAGTCTCGTAAAGAGGAGAGCACAACTTTGAATTCTAAAGTGCGCCCTTGTTGGAAAAGTTTTAAACTCAACGCTTTCGACCTGACAAAGATTAGTCTTAAATTCAAAATAGTTTAAGAATACACTGAGTTTACATCAACTATCGTGATTTATTCTGGGCATTATAAACATGATATTTTAAATTTGGATTTTACTTTGGGAAAATGACAGTAAAATACCATGTGAATTTTAAAAAGACAAATAAGGCACCTGAATAAGCAAAATGACAAATAAGGTATTGGGTAACAATCTGGAATTTTGATTTTTGGCCTAATGACCGAATTGCCCTTATTATGTTTGAAAACTGAGGAGATGGAGATGGAGAAAGGGAGAAATCTCCTCCTCCCGGCGAAAACAATCCCCCCACTTGGCGAAACCGAATCCCCCCACTCGTCGAAACCAATCCCTCCACTCAGCTAGTGAAACCGAATCCCCCCACTCGGACAAACTAATCCTCCCACTCGGCGAAACTATAAAGTGCTGTCGGTGAAATTGGTAACTATCGCAAGAGTAGAGTGCAGTCATTTGAATATATTTAATGTATCTACTGTCATATGGCTACTGGTTTTTGGTAAATACTGTTACGTGAATGGTATATTCCATTACACATGTGATTAATATAAAAGTTAATGGTTCAATGTTTACTTTGATGTACTTTAGGTGCAATCATTTGAATATATGTAATGTATCTGTTGTTATATGGTTGCTGGTTTTTGGCAAATATTGTTTCGTGAATGGTGCATTACATTACACAAAGTAGTAACTCTCACTATGAAAGTTGTAAATACCACTATGTGTTTTGTAAAATTCAGCGTGAAATTGTATTGTTTTTTTATAGAGAATTTACCTCGCCCCTCACAAAAGGTTGCAAAGCCCATTGAAGAAGTAGTAAATATCATTGTGAAAGTTGTTATTTCCAATATGTATTTTGTAAAATTCAGTGTGGAATTGTTTTGTTTTTGATAGAAACGTTGCCCAGCCCCTCACAAAAAAGTTACAAAACCCATTGAAAAAGTAGTAAATCTCACTGTGAAAGTTGTTATTCCCACTATGTGTTTTGTAAAATTCATCGTGGAATATTTTGTTTTTGACAGAAAAGTTGCCTGCCCCCTCACAAAAGGTTGTAAAACCCATTGAAGAAGTAGTAAATCTCACTGTAAAAGTTGTTATTCCCACTATGTGTTTTGTAAAATTCAGCGTGGAATTGTTTTGTTTTTGACAGAAACATTGGCCAGCCTCTCACAAAAGGTTACAAATCCCATTGAAAATGTAGTAACACTCACTGTGAAAGTTGTAAATCCCACTATGTGTTTTGTCAAATTTAGCATGAAATTATATTTTTGTAGAGAAAAGTTGCTTTGCCCCTCAAAACAGGTTGTCAAACCCCTCGAAGAAGTGGTCAAATTCACTTCGCGAGTTATAAATCTCGTTATGTGTGTAGTAACATTCTGGGCAAATGATTTAACAATACTTGAAAATCAAGCAGCTTTACATTTCCTGAAAATAGTTTGCAAATCCTCTTATATACAAATCCGTTTGCAAATCGGAGAACCTTTTTTGGTGACTAGAGGAGTTTGGATTTAGTTTCTTCGAGTGGGGGGTTCGGTTTCGTTAGTGGAGGGATTGGTTTCGTCGAGTAGGGGCCGAGGATTCGGTTTCGCTGAGGGGAGGGATTAGTTTCACCGAGTAGGTGGATTGGTTTCACCAAGTGGGGGCAGTTTCTCTTTCGCTGAGTGGGGGGATTGCTTTCGCCGGGAGGAGGTGGTTTCTACCTTTCTCTATCTCCTCAGTTTTCAAACATAATAAGGGCAATTCGGTCTTTAGGCCAAAAATCAAAATTCCAGATTGGTTCCTGATGCCTTCTTTGTCATTTTGCTTATTCAGGTGCCTTATTTGTCTTTTTAAAATTCATATGGTATTTTACTGTCATTTTTCCTTTTACTTTCTGTTCTTATAATTATCCACTCAGAATCACAGCCTTACTGTCGTGTTTACAAATACAACTGTTTTTGTCTACGGATGACACGAGATGGGAGGGCCAATTTGGTATACTATTCTTATCCTAATATTATTCACATTTTGTTGTCAAATATAAGTTATATCTCAAAACTTGTCACATGTTTTTCAAGACTATTCCAGGTGAAGGGAAAAAAGATGGCCTCTTTCTTTTTTATTTTTTTAAAATATTTAAAATCACTTTATTTCTATATCTTACATGAGTAATTTACTTGAACTTTGAGGAGCATAAAATATTACTACCTTCGAAAATGTGGAAGTTGGTTTGTGCAATAAAGATTTTCTTTGAAAAGATTCATATCTTTCGCAACATTATTTATAAATATACTTCTATTTTATTTTCTATTGCCTATTAAATTAAGTACTACATATTATAGAATATAGATAATATTTTTAAATTATAATAGATCCAATTGCATAAATATTATATATTTAATACTTTCATACTATATAAAAGTAAACTCTTATCAGTCTATGCTATGAGTCTACTTATAATTTTATCTCATTCCATGAGTTTATATAAACTCGTGTCTGACAACCTTTTTTCTCGCTGTTAATTAAATGAAATAGGTTGCTGGTCAAAAAAAAAAATGAAATAGGTGGTTTTTTAAATATATCGAAAGGTGTTAAACTTAAAACGCTTGAATTAATGAAATGTCATTCGAAATTTTTTTTCTAGTTTTATTTATTATAGATTTAGTGTCTATAATTTTATATAATATTCAAAAATTGATTTTTTTGTCTTCATTATTTTTAAATTTGTTATGCCTTCTTATTACTTTTAAAGTACACTATATTTGATTTAAGTGTATGTTTACAGCATTAAATAAATAATTGACATCTACATAATGAACTCTTAGTTTTGGCAAAAACAAAAAATCTTAGCGTAAAATTAATAGATTAATACATATTTGTAAATAGGAGATGCTCTCTCCGATTCATAATATAAGAAGTTAGTTAAAAAAAAATTTGGTCCAAAATATAAGAGGCTGACAAGGTAATTAATATATATGTGATTATGTATAATCCGTTTTGTGATTATATTGGTTTTGTATGTTATAATTAGATGCGTTATAGCGCAACTTCAAAGGAATGAAAATATATATATGTATCTTTTCTAAATCCTTGTATTCGCTTGGGATCGGTTTGAAAATTTGTATTACTTTAATTTGCCGGACTAAAAATTGGTATTACTTAACATATTTATAAGCAAAATGTATTATATAAGCATATATAACTTGAAATAATTACATCATAATTTTATATAATATTTTTAACAGTAAGGAATTGATAAGTAGCTAGAAGTGTCTGTATTGACAAATTATGATGTCAGTATTAACAAGTGAAGGTGTCATAAATAACTAATTACTTTATGCCAACATAACAAGGGTTAACGGTCAAAAATACATATAAAAATATACCAAAAGCTTATCAAACACTGTGAACTTTTTTTGAGTTTAAAATTATTAATCAAAGTTTAAAAAGAGGTCAATAACGCTAGCACCATTAGCATCTCTTTTTTAGCAGTATGACCCATAATTTTTAATGGAAGTATCAAAACACCCCAATTAAAAAAAAGAGTTAAGGGTCAAAAATATCGATGAACTTATACCAAAAGTTCACCAAGCATCATCCAATTTTTAGTGAAACTACCAAAATACTTCAATCTCGAAAGGCTATTGCATTATATGGATTAGAGATTATTAATTATAATAAATTTGTATATCCCAATCTTTATAATTATAAAAGATTATTAATGTTTTTTTAATAAATTTTTTCTTCTTCAACAATTTTTTCTTCTTTTACAAAAGCCAGCCAATTGTTACAGTTACCGTATTAATTGTTATGACTAAAAATATTTTAATAGCGTAAATATTATACATACTAATTAAATATTTTTTGTAACTTATCATATTTTATATTTTAACATTATTATTACTTATCCTTGAGCATTTTAATTCCAAAGAATTTTTAAATAAAGTTAACAAAATAAATGTTTATATTTTAATCTTTTGATTAGTATTCATTTGATACTTTCATATTTTTAATTCAATTTAAAAAATTTAATTAATTTAAGAAGAAAATTATATGAGGACGCTCTAAAGTTTGATTGAAATAAAGAACACAAATCAATATTGTAAGAGAGTGTGCTTTTTTCTTTGAAGAGAGATGAGTTAAGAAGGCCGTCGACACGTTTGAGGGAGATTGTGGTTTCTTTTTCCTTTTTACCAGGGTATTTTAATACTTTCATTAAAAATAATAGATCCCACTATCAAAAGTGACTTTAAATTTTCTCAAAAAATTGAATATAAACATTAAAAAAATTCAAATAAACTGTTAAATTTGATAATATCGACGGGAGGACAAGTGCACAACTCAATATGCCATTAGTACAAATAACTTACTTTTAAAAGATACTTATAATGTCTATTAAAAGAAAAGATTAGGGATATAAACAACTTATCTTTAAATAGCAATTTAATTCAAGCTTAAACTTTTTTACACGAGTTATTTTAATTATAAAAAATTATTATAATTAATAATCTTTAACACACTCTAACACAATAGTCCTTTAAGATTAAGAGTGTTTTGCTACTTTTATTAAATATTATATAATACTTGGTAAACTTTTGGTATAAGGTCATCAGTATTTTTGACCTTTAACTTTTTGTTTGTTTTAATTGCCGGTATTTTGTTACTTTCATTAAAAAAGTAAGTTCTGCTGCTTGAAAAACAGACGCTAACAGCACTAGCATTATTGACCTTTTTTAAAACTTTGATTGGTATATTTGAACCCAAAGAAAGTTCATGATATTAGGTAAACTTTTGATATATTTTTATGGGTATTTTTTGTCCTTAATTAAAATGACAATTCATATTATTTTAAAATAATTAACTTCTTCAAAATACAACCATTTTAAATGATCATATATAACTTAAAGAGTATACATTGCATTCATTGCCTAAAACATAATTAAATTTTCAAATGAAACTCTACAAATCAAATTAATATAATGAAATTTCAAAAACCAACCCAGGATGCTTGTAATGACAAGTGAAGATATCAACATTAACAAGATTTTTATCATCATAAAAATAACAAGTTAAGGTGCAAGTATTAACGGTTGTCACAGTATATTTAACACCTAATATTAATGTGCACCACATACTTGTTATTAACAATTAAACTAGTTATGTTAACAACTATTGTGGCACACATTAATAATTAAGTAAGCGTATTAGCAAGGGTAATGAGGTCTTTTTACATTTTTATTAAATTACAATCTCTTACACTAAGGTCTCTTTGAGACTACTAATTATATGAGACCTTTTTGCCGTATTCTTTATTTCTTGGGACCTTAGTGAAATATTTTTCCAGGTTAATTGCAACCTTAATTGCTTTCGTGCGCATATAGTCCTCAATAGGCCATAGGACTAGTTACCTTTCGGCTGCTTTTACTCATCTTTACCTAATTTTTTTTCTCTTAGTTCGACCTTAGATTTCAAGTGAATAATAAATAAATAAATAAATAACAGGATGAAAAGCTAATTTTGGAATAAAATTAAATAAATTATGTATTAAATCATTTTAGAACTAAATAATTGATAACTGATTGATTCGCCCATTGGATGACAATTGAAATTTCATGACAAAGCTGGCACCGCAATATCTGCCGAATTGTATTTTTTTTCTCTCACCTATTATGCATTATTTCATCTATCCTTAATTACTTAAAACTAGTTAAAGAAAGTTGAAGATCATGAATTTCAATGCAAAGCATCTACCTTTTTTTTTGGCTAACGCAAAGTTTTTCTTCCCCTCTATATATTTATCTTGTATATGTAAAATTACTTAAAATAAGCCAACCTGCTAGTATTGCCGTGAAACCTCAGGGTGACAAATTAATATTGAAACCAAATCTCCTATTTCTACAAAAGTTGTATTGCATGGGAGACAAAGACCATGTGTTATTTTATTTTATTTTTTATATACACTACTACGGCAGACACTTTTTATTTCTATTCTGGAAGACTTTTTACCTTTATTTTGAGGGGACATTAAAAAAAAAAACATAGTAAGTATCTCACACTAATTTCATCTCTGTTTTGAACAGAAAACATGAAAAGTGGATTTGTTGTTGTAGTTTATATTTGTTGGACAGCTTCTATATATGCAGTTGATTTGTTAATTCCAAAATAGGCTGATTAATAATGGAGCTTAGTGCATAAACAATTCAATCAAATAATGTTACATGTTGGCAGTGAATTGTGACAATTCAAATTGCAAAGATTATAAAATTAATATTTTAAGGTTTTGTATCAAGATATGGCATTCCTTCTATATATTCTAGTGGGCAAACTTACTCTATCTTATTTTAGTTTTTTAATGGCAGAATTAGTGATGAAAATTCTGTTGCTAAAAATTTTGAAAGCCACAATCTAAGATGCAAGTATTGATTAGTAAAAGTGCTTGCAATAGTAAATGATAGTGATTAGGATGACAAGTCATTTACATTAGAAATTAAAATTTATCCACCACATCATGTATAAAATAGATTATAGGAATATATGTAACTGTACATTATTATATAAGAAAATATGACTTTATATCATCTTTTTAGCAGATCGAAAATGACAACTTAAAATATAAGGATTGACAAGTAAGAGTGTCTGAAATGGCAACTGATAGTTCTTGAGATGAGAAGTCATTTATATCAAAGTTTAACACTTATCCATCAGATTGTATGTAAAATGGATTATATAAACATATGTAACTCTATATCATAATTGTATAACTTGACATCATATTACATAGGAAAATATAACTTTATATTATACTTTCAGCAATACAGAAATGACAATTTAAAGAAATACGTAAGAGTGCTTGGAAAGACAAGTGATAGTGTGTGTTACAAGAAGTCAATAATGTCATAATCTAAAATTTATCCGTCAAAGCACGAGTACATGTAACTTCATATCTACATCATAATATATTAAGGACGGGATGTAGTACTACATTATGCACTGAGTTGAACTCGGAAAAAACGTCAACGCACTCGCGATTTCACTGCAAATTCCCGATTCCCCACGAGTTGGCAGCTATTTCTACTCTTTTTCTGAGTCTGCAAGCTAACCAGCACAAAAGGAGGAGATGTGATCATGGATGCGTGCCATTTTACGTTATGAATCGCGACTGTAACAACCATGGGCAGCAGAGTTACATTCTGGGCCTTCATATTTGGGTAAATTTAGAGACCAATTGTTTAAATTGGTTCAACTTTCAAGTGGGCTCGGTAGATGGACGCGACACTAGATTTATTGGCTTCAAGGTACCAAAGGCAAGCCTCTTCCCCTTGGGTTACCCAAACTGAACTCAAAGCCATTAATGGCCGGTGAAGAGGTTGACGCTGGCGGAATGTACCTGAGAAGAGAACAGGAACTTTGTTATACATGTGACGACTAATTATTTGCCAATAGTAGATGACCAAATCGTCAATTGATGATTTTACAAAGCAAGATAGAAGGAGAATGTCAAGCTCTTTTGAGAACAAAATTTATTTAGGGGGAGGAAATGTCACATCTGTAAAATTTAATCCTGATAATGGGAATAAAAATTAAGTCAAGGGCTAATCGAAAAAGTAGAGTGGCTAACGAAGCCATGTATGATATTGATAAGTCCTATTATTTACATACATTTCTAGTCCTAAACTTATGCTTTTATCATTCATAATTGCATATTTTGGGTATAATTAGCCTTTATTGTGTATAAGAGTTAGTGAATAGAATTGTGAGGTTTTATATGTGTTCTTTTGTGTTTTGTGTGATTTTATATGTGTGTGCTTTTGATCCCTTGGTTGATATGTATTGCAAGTAGTTTTATCTCAGTGACATTTTGTCTTAAGCACTGAGGCGCACTATTCACTTCGTCGCGGCAAACACACATAATGAGGAGCACAGTTCACTAATCCAAATGGCGTCGTTTTGGAACACATTGCGGTGAACGTGAAGGAGCACCACGGTGGAAGAACCAAAATCTGCATTTAAATATCAGATCATGTGCGCTCGTCAGAGAGGCTCCCATTTGGATTTCTTTCACACATATCTCATGTTCTCCATGCTTACCAACCTTCCTTCGTCCCATTCAACATTCCAGACCATTTCTGTCACGTCCTGTCAAATTTGATCTTGAGAAAATAAATAATAAAATAGATAGAAGGTCAAATAGTAAAATAGACTCAGAGGCGAAACAACTTTTAAGGTTGTGTTTGGGTGACACCCCAAACCATGGTTTGGGGAATAAATCACCCAAACACCCACCCAAAAACTAAAACCATGGTTTTGGCTGCAAAACTATGGTTTTGGAAAAAGCAAAAAATTTTTGCTTTTGGAGAAAAAAGGGAGAGTGTGAGAACCTATAGGATATGTATCTTGTTATTTTTTTTATAAACATATTTTTTTATAAACATATTTAATCTTATATTTTATAATATATATACATATTAATTATTTATTAATTATATTATCTTATGTATTATTAATTATGTTAATAAAAAATATATTATTAACAATTTTATTCCTTCAAATTAAAATATATCATAAAATCTATTTTTTCTGTAATTATCATATTAACTTATGTCTTTTTTTTAGTAATTTGTATATATAAAAAGTGTTTCTGATAACAACTATCCAAATACTCTCACTTCTGAAAATCACTTTTTCATAAAATCTATTCTTCCCAGAATCTATTCTCCAGAATCACTTTTCTAAACCACGGTTTGATTTCATCCAAACACATCCTAAGTTAAGCTCCGACCCACATCTGGATTGATATTTTTGAAATTATTAGTCTAGGAAGGGCAAAATAAAAAAAATTGAGAAAAATTTCAAAATCTGAAAAAGGATAAAAAGATAAATTAGAGGCTTTGGAACCCTATTTGAGGCCCTAGAGGTGGAAATGACATGAAAATAAATTATTACAAAATTTTCTGTAAATAGAGGTTTTTTAGGAAAAACAGTAAAAAAATTAGCACAAAATAATTATTTTAAACATGTAGATGCCTCAATAATTCTGAAAAAATATGAGAAAATTATTTAAAGATTTATTAGAATTTATAAAATTGTTTCTAGGCCCTGGAGGTAAGACGATTAATTTTAGAATATTTAATTACTGAAATCTTATCGGTAAAGCCCAATTTTGCAGAAAATTCAAAATAAATAGTTAGGGATTGAGATAAATTCTCAAATTTTTCAGAATGCTTTCCTATATTAGAAAGGAGTTTTTAATGAATAGAAATGAATTTTTGGAGGCCCAGAACTATTTTTGGAAACAGTAACCGACATAATGAGTTTTGGTCAAAAATTGATATTTATGAGTGAGCTTTATTTTTTCTTCCTTTTTAAATCAGATTTGGGCTTTATATTGGGCCAAGAGGGCCCAGTAATTTTGCACAAATGGTGGCCCAACAATTAAGGAGTCTTAAAATATCAATGGAAAAAAGCAAGTAAAGGGACACTTCGACAAATCAGAAAGATTAGAGCATTTGATGGCACCCACATGGCAATTTTTACTAGCCAATTTTCAGCCACAAGTGAGGAGAAGGAGGTTAGATTTTTGGTCTATAAATAACCCCTCATTTCATGCACAATTAGGCCAAATAGAGAAAAATATGGGCAAATTTTGCCAAATTCAAAACTCCACTCCTAACAGCACCTAACACTCTCCAAATTCAAGAAAAATCATCAAGCTTCAAATTAGAATCCGTTAAGGCATGTCTAAACTTGATTTTGGTTGGATTTCAGGGTTGTTTTGATTGATATTTCGTAACAAATCCCATGGCATCATGCTGTAGCAATTCAGCCTGATTGAATATGGTTTAGGGAAGGATAGAAACCATAAATCTGGACTTGGAATTATATGTTTAATTGATGTTCGGATTGAATTTTGGAAGAAATCAATATTAGGGTTTATGTAACCCCTACTCAGTGTAGGACATTGTTTCAATATGATTTGATAATTCTAATGAGTTTAAAAGATGTTTTTATGTAGGGAAACACCAAGGAAAAATGTTTAAAATCATTAGAATCAAAAATGAAAATTTTGGAATATAAACCCTACCTATTCGGCCCAAGTGAATTAAAGGGGAAGGAGTGTGATTTTGTAAAATATGATTTGATATTTGGATTCTGCATGAAAAATTATGTAAGAATGGACCAAGAGATTGATCGAAACAGAGGAATTAATTAGGTCAAAAATAAGAAAAAAAGGGTTTAATTGAGCTTAATGTCAAGCATTCGTGTTTGTGATTGAATTATTGATAATTTGGAATGTGTTTATACTTGGATTGATAGGCATTATGCAAGAGAACAAGGAGGAATCCAAAGAAGTCAAGAAGACTGAAATTGTGGATTAAAAAAAGGTAGCATGGAAATTACAATTTTAATGTTGACTTACTTGATTATTTCATGGTATTATCCTTGGAATATATGCCATATGTTATTTGAAATTGGTTGATGATAAAGTGTTTGATTTTCTTGCATAGTATGCCTTGACATAATGCATTAATTTATTAATTTGGAATGATTTAATATGGTGTTTATATGGCAAAGAGGTAGGAAAATATTTTATTAATTGATTGTAATATATCTTGCATGTTTAACGTTATCATTGTAATTTATTTGCTACTAAGATTTCTATGAAATCTTATGCCTCTTAATGTACAAACAATCAATAGGAACCTCAAGTGGTGTTACCAAAGGCAAGGAGAAAGGAAAGGAAATCATATTGGAAGATGGTTGAATCTAATACCATCGAAACTATGTTTTGTAATTATTATGAATTGTTTTGTATTATTGTGAACTATGTTGGAATATTATATAAATAACCAAGAATGCTTTACATATGAGCATTTGGTTTATAAATTATGTTCAAGCATGTGTTCTGTGATTGGAAAGGTTACATAGGTTGAAAAGAGAAGTAAAAGGCAAGAATGGCATTGGAAAAAGGATAAAAGTTGACTTTTTAAGGGTAAAGTTTGACCGAGGAGATTTTGTGCAATTGGATGAGTTCTAAGTTGAAATTTGGCAAGCTTATAGATCATTTTTTAGCTTTACAAGGTGGTATTTCATTAAATTTGGAGTGTTGTACAAAAAGTTATGCCATTCCAAAGTTGGGCATAAATCCTAGAAAATTGAAAAATGACCAAATAAACAGTACCACTCTGCATGAAATCTGGGATCAATTGGTGAGTTCTAGATACCAATGAGTATTTTTCCTTTAAAGAACATGTTAAGAGCTTTTCATAGAACTTAGAACTATCTCATTTTGATTTTTTTAGAATTAGTTATGAATTTTCAAAGTTTGGCCTATGTAAGGGTTATAATAAATAGTAACCCGAATTTAAGAAAATTTAAAGTTCAAATTTTTTCAACTTAAGGCCACAAAAAATGATTCCAATTGGTTCTAAATAAGATAAAATGAGATGTAAAAGTAAGATGCGACATTTTTAGTATTAGAGCAAAGGTTCTGGCACATACATAGGGTGCCCAGATTATGGGTTAAGATTGTTATGGATTAAAGATTTTGACTACTTGGCAGGAAGAAGGTTGAGTCACAGGCTTGGAAAGGTGTTAGGCAAACGTGGGCTCTGACAGAAAAGGGTATTGGTTGGAAGCTTGGCGATGGTAGTAGGATTAGGTTTTGGGAGGATTGTTGGATCCCAAACCATGAGAAACTTTTGTAGTTTGCTATCCGGGAAGTCCCAGAGAGTATGCGGGAGGACCGCGTCACTACCTACGTGTCCGATTCTGGTACTTGGGAGTGGTAGAAGTTTGCAGAATTTCTACCGAACACAATCTTGAACACCATAAACCAAACTTATCCCTACGTACGCGGGGAGTCCTGTGATAGACCGGTCTGGAAAGGGTCGAGCAATGGAGAGTTCTCAGTTAAAGCTGCGTATAGTATGCTAAGTGGTGAGAGCTTCGTTTCGAACAGGGGGGTCTGGAGAAAGATATGGAAAATTCATGTGCCTCAGAGATGCAAGACTTTCTTATGGTTATGTGCTAGAGGACGGTTGCTGACGAACGATGCCAGAATGGAGAGAGGAATGGTACATAGTAATAAGTGTGTTTTCTGCGAGAATGTAAAGGAAGATACTTTGCATGCTCTGAGAGACTGTAGCCTCGCGTCACCATGCTGGGAGAGAACTATGCCTAGACAGCTACATGAGAAGTTTTTTTGTCTTGATGATCCTGTACGTTGGTTACTATGGAACCTGTCTCAAACTGAGAAGTACTCTGGGGTCACGTGGAGCACTTGGTTTGCCATCTTGTGTAGACATGTGTGGTTGAACAGGAATGAAGGAGTTTTCCAGGATAAGGCGATATGGCCACAAGGGGTAATCTGCAAAGCGAGGGCACAAACAGTTTGGGCAGATGCAGGACTCTGTCAGTTGGATCTAGAGCAGTCTGGTGCAAAAGGGTGGCAGGCTCCTTGTGTGGGCTAGATCAAGTTCAATGTAGATGGTGCCTGCTCATTAGCTGGGAACACGACAGCTTGTGGTGGTATTGCGCGCAGGACTGATGGAAGTTTTGTGCATGGCTTTATGTTCCATATGGGAAGGGGTAGTAGTCTTCGAGCTGAGATTTGGGCAGTGGTTTGGGCCTTGAAAAGAGCTTGGGACCTGAGATGGCGTAAGGTTATTGTAGAAACAGATTGCTGGGAGATCACCGAACTCCCTGGGGCAGGATGGAATGAGGCACATCCAGAAGGGGAGTTACTCTCTGAGATACGGTCTTGGATGAGTCAAGATTGGGAGACAAGGATTGAGTGGTGTAGCCGTGATAAGAACACCATCGCTGATACACTTGCGAAGGAAGCTTTGCAGATCGCTCTTGGTGCTGTGTTTTTTTATTCCCCCTAGCTTCATTTTAGAGTCGGTTGCTTTAGAAGCTGGCACATAGTGCACTAAGTTTGGGCTTATTCAATAAAAAAAAAAGATTTTGACTACTGTTTGATGAATGTTGTGCTAGTAGTGCATTGTGTGGCACTGTGTAGCATTATGTTGCATTGTGTTATTTTGAATTATATTTGTTTATTTTATTTGCTACGTTATGAGGAAAGAGTAGAAACCAGAAACAATGGCATGTTGTGAAAATGATGTCTTCGTAGAAACTACTAACCAGAGGATGCTTGGGGAGCTGTACCGAGACTGGTACCACCCACTGGTGGAAGATCTCAATGATCCTACTCCTTCTCTTGGTTACTACCAATTGTGTAGCAAAATTGAGGATATTCATTCAGAAGTGAACTCTAATCAAATAATAGAACTACAGGAGGATGAGGCAAGGTCTAGTACACGAACAACGCCAAGTCCACAGCTGACACTATGTTCTCGACTAGTACCCAGATCAAAGAATACTAATAATGAGGTAGGCCGCAGTAGAATATTACCTTCAAAGAAGGAATTGCTGCCAGTAGCCAAGGAGTTTAAAATGATAGAGGACCTGAATAAGAAATTTATATTTCTAAGCAGATACATCAATAGGAAAGAGAATCAGTCTGCCACGATTTATCTTGATTTCCTCCATTAGGTCCAGTTGTTATACACGGCAGTCGGCAAGGAGGGACACACCCTGAGCATTGATGTTTGGGGCAAAGTACTGTTAGCTTTCCTCCCGGACACCTAGATCTAGCAAGATGCCATACCAGTTATTTGTGAGAGCATGGATGGACATACCTTTGAGCAGTTGATAGATACTTTGGAGAACTTTGTTACTTTTACTTTTCCTTTTTAGAGAACTGTAATTAAGGATGACTTTTGATGTGACTGGTTGTGACGGGTTGAACCAAGTTGCTGTTTTATATGCATAGAGGTTATATATAAAAGTTATATAACGATGTTGTTCCTTTTGTAGTTAAGAAGAAATAATGGGTATGATAAGAATAAGATGTAGTACATAAGAAGAGGAAGAATAGAATAGGCGCCCTGTTGACCCGATTCAAATAATGTTGAGCTGATTAGAGGAATAATAGAAAATGATACAAGAGTTATGAGCAACCTAAGCTCATCAGGAACAAGAAAGGGATACTACAATAGCAGCAGCAGTAACAGTAGCCATAGCACAGTTTTAACAACCCGGGCAAGGAGCTACCAGGACGGCCCAACCAGTCCAACCCCAACCCCAACGCCAAGAATCAATAGTAGAGCAGGCAAGGCCTACAAGGGAACCAGATAATTTGCAATAATGGATTACACACTTTTGCAAGCATAATCCACCAGTGTTTGAGGGCACACTAGATGCGCAAATAGCCAAAGATTGGATTACCCAGCAAGAGAAAATCTTTAGAGTGATGGATTGCTCATTCGAGATCAAAGCACAGATGGCAATCTACAAGCTAGAGGGAGAAGCTAATAGGTGGTGGAAGAACTCAGAGTTAGTCCTCCAAGCTGCCAGGGCATCGATCACTTGGGAATCTTTTAAGGATCAATTCTTCCAGAAGTATTTCCCAAGATCAGTGGGGGATGAGAAGGCAACTGAATTCCTCACTACAAAGCAAGCGGAAGATAAACCTTTCGACGAGTATTTGGCGCGATACATTAAGTTATCTCGGTACTCTACCTATCTGTAACATATGAATAATGAATGGTGGTTCACTGAGAAAATGATTAGGGCCCTAAGATTGGAACTGAGAGAAAAGGTAGCCTTGAGACAAATTGAAAATTTCAATAAAGTAGTGGAAGCCTACCAAATCACTGAAAGTAGTCAGAATTATTATGGTCATACCAGGATAATGCCGAGGGCTGACAAACCTCTGGCCAAGGTGATGACTGAGGGAGCTTCCTATAGCAATAGGAAGAAGAGAAAATTTAATTTTATTAAATAGCCTAAGCGAGGCATACGTCGAGGAGGACCGAACATGTTTAGACAGACTCGAATTTATGAAACTTGTGGCAGAAATAACTGAGACTGGCTATGCATAGCGGGTCAAAACTTATGCTTTCGTTGTGAAAAACCCAGACATTTTGTGAGGGAGTGTCTGCAAAGTATCGATAGTTTCTGGCCATAGACCCAAGACCGAGTGTTCGCTCTAACACAGGAAGAGACTCATAAGTCGCCCGAGATGATTCGAGGTATGATTAATATAAATAATTGTACAAGACGGAATGTTTGATTTGGGTGCAAGCCATTTGTTATATTACATAATTATGTTGGGAAATTGAACTTTACTATTGATACATTGCCCTGTGATTCATATGTTTTCACTCCTACTGACACTAGAGCAGTAATCTCTGGTGTGTTTGGATTATATTGTCCAGTATGCATATTGTTGTGCTATCCATGATCCGATATGTATGCCATCTTGTGATATTGATTTGAAAATTGTCCTGGATTGATTTTCATTTAATAGTGTTCTCCTTGATTGCAAGAGTAAAAACTTTAATCTTCCCTCCCAAGGAACTTGCCTCTCGCCTAAAGATGAGATTGAATTCTATTAGTGAGGCCTAGACAAAGAAATATTGTGGTAGGATTGCCAGGGTACATGGTAACTTTTCAGTGTAGGTAAGGATAAAAGAGGAATTAAAGGAGATGCCAATGATAAGGACATGTTCGAAGAAATTCTCAAAAGAGATTAGTGGACTTCCACATGAAAAAGGAAAGTAGAATTTATGATTGAGGGGATGTTGGAATGGGTCTAATTTTCAAAGACTCCTCACCACATGACCCCTGATATAATGGCTGGGAGTATAATATACCTAATAGAAGTAGGAGTCTATACCCTAGTAGGAAAGCAAAGTGACAACTTAAACATCAAGTAATCGATGTGACCTCGATAGAGGTAAGATAATAAGATAAGATGTTTGAGGTTTACTTAAATCCCTGAATAAGAGGTAGAAATTTTTTAGGGATGATGAATCAAAAGGGATAAGGATTAGATGATATTGAATAAAGAATTAATGATAAGTTATGACACAGTAAAGTGATTAAATAATTGCTATATAATATGATCAGCGTATGATAATCAATATCTGACCATAAAAACGATTGGTCAAGAGGTACAGAAAGTTAGAAAGAGTAGTGTCAGGCAAGATCTCTCTTAAGGATAAAGTTGAATGGAGATAGATGAGAATGTGATATTTAATGGTTACACTGGGAATCGATATGTAATAAGAGATAAGAAAATTCCCAATGATACCTAAAACCTGATGATGCTAAGATATTTGATAATATCAGGGATTATATAGTACTCTTTGTGTCTCTAAGGTGTTTAAGAGTGTGCAACTACAGCACCCAGGCCAGTGTGGAACCCAAGAGACAAAATTCCTACTGATGAATGTCACTAGCTATGGGATTAAATAATTTCAGTGGAGAGGTTCCCTTTAATAGGGATGTGGCATTGAGTAGTGTACCCTGACGGAGATTGAATGCAAGAAAGGTCTTGGCCACGAAGTACCTCTTCAAGATTGGATGTGCTCCTCTGCCACAGAAGTAATACTACTCTTACAAGAGCAAGTTAATCTCAACAGAAATTATAAATAAATAGCCTGAATGGAGTTGATAGTAATATATCCTCCATCGATAGTACTAGAATGGTGAACAAACAGTTGCTCTGGTATGAGCAATGCGTCCTCCCACGAGGATAAATTCTTTAATGAAGATAGTGGGAAGCAATGGAGGCAAGGTGGAGTGGATCTTACCCTGAGGAGAGCAAAACTGGTCAAGAGTAATGGGAAAGTATTATGAGGCAGATACGTGAGACTCCTCGAACTTAATAGGGTACTATAATATGGTGATAGGTAATAAGAACATAATGATATAAGCCCTCTCCCGATACTGTTTTGAGCTGATGAGAGACAACAAGGACTATAGAGTCTTAGGGTAAGGTAGATCAGTATTGACACGAAGACAAGCTAATGAGCTCTACAGATGAGCCAGTGCCTAAAGATTCAAGAGGCACCATGAAAGAAAGTGACCTAAAGTAGCTAAACTCAAGGGCTAAGGAAATATGAAAAGGCTAAGAATTTCAAAGTTGACAAGAAGTATTAAGCAAGGTCTAAGAAAGCAATATTGGTGTCTGTAATCAATCTTGGCGAATGATCAATCAAGTTATCCATGGAGTGGAGGTGACTTATTTTATTACTCAATCCCATGGTTCAAGATCTCCTAGAGATATTAACATGGCAAGTGATGATGATGATAATGGTAATAGTGATGATGATAATGGTAATAGTGATGATGATAACAATGATGACAATGATAATATTCCAAGATCACAGTAGATCCTGAAGAGGCTTACAATAGAGCATAATGGCTCCCAAGATCACTATAGACCAAGCCTAAAGGAAAGACGCTAAGTAGAGAGGGTTATGCCCCTCGAGGTATAAGTATAAGATGACATGCTAAGCTGTGAGAATGATTCCTCTTGAGGCTTAATAATGAGATGATCAGGGATGAGATTAAAATATAAAGCTGCAAAACATCAATGCAAAGCTAATTAAAAATATGACTAATTCTTTTAATAGATGCTTATATTAAATAAACATATTTATAAATGTTTGTAAAATTGAAATATATTATTAGAATTATTTTTATGTAAGTATATATTTTTATTCCATTTTAGAATTATTGTCAAAATAATTATTTGGTTGAATAATGATGTCTGGCAACGCATGCATTAAGGGTAATATAAAAAAGAATTTTTATAACAAACAAAAAAAGAGACTTTTTTAGGCCACTGAATATTGATCGAGAGCAATATAAAAATCCTTGAATAATGATGTCAGGTGGCGCATGCAGTACAAATAAAAGGAAAAATTAATCTGGAAGTCCTTATAGTTCCAGTGAGTTTTGAATTAGGTCCTTGAGGTTTTTTTTTCCTTTTTATTAGATCCTTTAACATTTTAATGTTATATTTATTAGTCCTTCTGTTAAATAAAATAAACACCATTAGAAATCTACAATTGACTCCTAAAACATTCTTCTCCTTTTCTCTCTTTTGGCCATAACCCAGACCATGCTCTCATCCCTCTTTTGTTCATTCCTGGACACATTTCTCTTCTTCGTCGTTCTCCTGACTTCACCATTCCTTCCCACCTTTCCATAATACCTTCCCTAAGGCGTCACAAGAATAAAGTACTGTATATAAAAGAATGAAGCCATTTGTCTCTGCTCATTCACGGATTGTTCCTTGTGAGTGGGTAACGTGTTATAGGAGACTTGTTTTCTTTTTACCAAGTTGTAGATGATTGTGTTGATTTGCTTTTTATCTTTTTCATGTTTTTGCAATAGCAATGGATGCATGTTTAATCTTTAATGTGATTGTTTCAATTTCAACTTTGCTTTGAATTAGAAAGCTATTGTATGCTGAATTTGATGCTCTTGGTTTAATAGAATATATTGTTAGTTTCAGAAAGACTTAGCAAATATCAATATTTGCAGAACCCAACTCTCACAAAAAGCTTCCCAACCATATTCCTCTACCGCCATAACCAAAACCACAGACGCCGGAGATTTAGTCTTTTGATATCACCACTGATATGGTATTTAATTATTTGTTTTCCTTCTATGCTTTGTAGGTTACCAATATATTTGCATTTATGAAAAGTAATTTATTGATTTTTTTTTTTTTAGGTGGTGGAATCCTTGATGACAATGGAAGAATGGGGAGTCCACCAACAAGCAGTACTACCCAAATATCCAAACACTGTGGCTTTGGCGTTTCAGCTTCTCAGATAACATTGTCCCTGCTGATGACACCGACGGGAACGAATGGCGAGGTAGGGAGAATGGTAGGAAAGAAAAGGATGCTGACGAGAGCATGGTTTGGGGGAGCAAAAGAGAAGAATGCTTCAGGCATCAACTGCAGAATGGCGTTTATTTTATTTAACAGAAGGGCTGATAAATATATAACATCAAAAAGTTAAAGGACCCAATAAAAAAAAAAAGAAAACTTAAGGACCTAATTCAAAATAGATTAATTTTTTCCAGATAAAAAAGATTTTTTTTTGGCCCGTTGGACATTGTGGGCCCATTTAGGAAACAACACAAAAATTGTAAAAGAATGACACCAAGTTAAAAAGACAATTCTTTTTTTTTTTAATTTTGCAAATAGTTATCTATTACATTTTTTAGATATTGAGATAAAAACTTAATTAATTTAATTAAAAAAAAGAAAATTAATTAAAAATAGGTTTAATTCTTTTAATAGATACCTACATAAAACGTGTTTATAAATGTTTGTAAAAAATATAATATATTATTAGAATCATTTTTAGGTAAATATATTTTTATCCTATTTTTGAATTATTGTCACTGCTTCAGCAAAGTTAACAGTAGGGCAGACGGGTCTGGGACCTTCTTTCCTTTCATAGGCTGGAGCAAACCTTGCGTTTACATAGCTATGCCCTTTAGTTGCATGTTCAACGTTCAACCTATGTAGGATCGCAATCTCCTGCGAAGTCGGTGCCTGTAGTGATATCCTAAGTCGGCTACCTCTCCCACTCATCAAGGCATACCAGACTATTGCCAAGGGAGATCGGCGGAGTTCTCTATGCCCCTTGGGTGTGTTTGGTATGAGGGATTTGGGAGGGAGGGGAGGGAAGGGGAGGGATTTTAATCATTTCCCTTTGTTTGGCAACACACAAATTTTAGGAGGAGAGGGAAAAATTTTTAAAATTTCCCCTCCCCTCCCCTCCTCAACCTCCCCTCCAAAATTGGGAGGATTTGGAGGGAAAAGGCAATATTTTGTCATATTATGACTATTATGCCTATATTTTGTCATGTTGTAACCATTATGTCTATATTTTGTCATGTTGTGACAATTATGCCCATGCCTTAAATAAAATAAGAGCAAAATTGTTTATATTAAAATATTTTTCCCTCCCCTCCCCCTCTTTTTTTATAAATCCAAACAAGATAATATTAAAATCCTTCCACTCTCCTCCCCTCCCCTTCCCTCCATTAAAATCCCTCCCCTCCCCTTCCTCTCATTGAGCCAAACATACCCTTAAGGCCGGTTTAACAGAATTTTTACCGGCCGGTTTGCTTTTTCACCTGTTAAGCCATGGCACTTGACCAAACAGGTGACCTGTTCACGATCGAACCATTTGGTCGAATCTGATTCTAATAATATGATCTAAAATATCGAGGTTTCATTTATTGTTTGTTAATTTTGGAATTTTCAGTTATTTTTTCTCCAGAACTTTTTTAATAATTTGATTCTTTATATACAAGTTCAATTCAATTAGAATAAGGATTCATTTGGCATGTACGTAGTAAAATATAATGAAAATAACGAAAATATATGCAATTAATCATGCTATGCTTGGCTCGTGTAGAATATATATATGAAGTAGAAAAATGAGTTGTATATATTACCTCCGGTCTTTAATATAAGATTTTATTTGATTTTTATTTTGGTTATAAATATAAAACCCCAATCCATTTTGTCTCTCATATTTATATTTTTTTTTCAAGATAATCCTTTTAACAATGGTAATTATAGTCAATATACTTAATTAGTAAGGATATTTTAGGAAAGACAACACCTATTTATTACAAATAACTAACTTAACTCTTTTCTTAATTCTCTCAACTTAGTCAATTAACTCTTATAATTAGGACCAGAAGTAGTATATTACTTGTCATTATATATGAATAATATAATTTATTGTAGATCTCATATTGCGTTTTTTATTCACTTTGACTCTGAGCTTCTTTTTTTTTTTTTTTTAATGAATAATGGGGATAGGGAAGAGACAAGCATGAACATGGATGGGACAACATTCAATATGAAGTGATGTCAACTGATCAATTGGGCTGTGTTTGGAGAATAAATCACCCAAACACCCACCCAAAAACCAAAACCATGGTTTTAGCTCGAAAACCATGGTTTTGGAAAAAGCAAATTTTTTTTGCTTTTGGAGGAAAAAAGAAAAGTGTGAGAGCCTATAGGATATATATCTTGTTATTTTTTTTATAAACATATTTAATCTTATATTTTATAAATATATATACATATTAATTATTTATTAATTATATTATCTTATGTATTATTAATTATGTTAATAAAAAATATATTATTAACAATTTCATTCCTTCAAATTAAAATATATCATAAAATCTATTTTTTCTGTAATTATCATATTAACTTATGTCTTTTTTTTAGTAATTTGTATATATAAAAAGTGCTTCTGATAACAACTATCCAAACACTCTCACTTCTCAAAATCACTTTTTCATAAAATCTATTCTTTCCAGAATCTATTCTTCCCAGAATCTATTCTCCAGAATCACTTTTCCAAACCACGGTTTGGTTTCATCTAAATACATCCCAAATTTATATAATGAAAAGCTATTCAGATGGTACATTCACTGAAGGGAAATTGATCCCTTTTGGGACTATTGAGATCAATCCCAATTCTTCAATCTTAAATTATGGACAAGTAAGTTCTTAATTATCTTGTAATAGTATATTGATTTCTAGTTTAATCCAGACGAAAAATTTAGTTAGAAATTATATTAGGCATTGTTTTGGTGTTTTCTTGCGTCATTTTTCTGTTATTGCATGTTTTGCCCCAATTTATATCATCTTCATTACTCTTGCAATACTTTCTCTAGATATTAATTAGTTACTCCAAATTCAGTAAAAATCTCAAAGACGAAGAAATCATGTATGTATTTATTCCACATATGAGGCCTTATTCTTATTATAATCTATAATAATTAATTTCAACAAATTAAATATGATTAGATCTACCTAAACACAACCAATTGGGAGATCACAAATCAAAACCTGGGAGTGATTCTTTAAAGTCAGTTGCCCTATAATTCATAACCCATGTCCAATGCAACTTTCCACAGGCTTTTGTTTTACATGGGTTCTTAAGTTCTTTTATTTATTTATTTTTCTGGACTAATAAAGGAATATATGATTTATGATAATATATATATTGAATAGAGATTATTTGAAGGGCTAAAAGCATACAGAACAAACGATGGTGGGATTCAAGCATGAACAATTTATTCATGCTGTCAAACAAGTTGTTCTTGCAAATCAACGTTGGGTAATATAATATACTATAATATTAATGCTTAATTAATTCTACTTTCTTTTACTTTCCTCATATATATAACTTCTTAAAAGTTTGATGATTTTTTTTTCAAAAAAAAAAGTTGTATATATAGTTTCGCTTGATCTTTAATTTAGTCTCTACTTTTAGAGTGCTGATATATTTTGTTCAAATTTATTGATGTAACTATTCATATCTTGTGTTTGGAGTTTTGGCATTCTAATTATCGTTTTCTAATCTCTAATTGTTTTTCATTTTTTACTAACACAATATCTTGTGTTTTGAAAATTTTTTTAATTTTTATATGTTAAAAGGAACACGAATATACAATCACATTGGTAGTATTGCTATCTTAAACCCAACAATACTCGAATTTGATCGCATCAGTAGCATCATATGCTACCTCTGATCTTTAATATAAGACCCTGTTTGATTTTTATTTTAGTTCTAAATATAAGACTCTAATCCACTTTGTCTCTCATATTTATACATTTTTTTTTCAAAGTAGCCCTTCTAATAATGATAGTTTTAGTCAATACACTTGATTAGTAAGGATATTTTAGGAAAGACAACACCTATTTAGGACAAATAACTAACTCAACTTACTTCATTAATCTCCTCAAATTAGTCAACTGGTTCTTATAATTAAGACCGGAAGTAGTATCAAATAATTATGTCAATATATGCTTCTTATACGCAGATTTATGTCTTACATTAATTTCAGATGCCTCCTTATGGAAAAGGATCATTGTACATTAGGCCTCTGTTATTTGGAAGCGGATCAGTTACGAGTATTTCACCTGCACCAGAAACCACCTTCTTAATATACACTAATCCAATTGGCAATAAATATAAGGTGAGATTTATTATGGGTTAATTAATCCTTATAGTTTCAACGAACTTTGAATTAGGTCCCTATAGTTTTTTTTCTTTTTATTAGGTCCTTATACTTTTACCTTTTTTTAATTATATCCTTGTATTTATTTTTCTTTTAATTAAATCCTTATAATTTCACTAAATTTTTAATTAGGTCCATGTAGTTTTAATTTTTATTTATTAATTAAATATAAGCTTAATTAAATAGATTAATACTGAAATATAGAATATTAATAATTAAATTAAATTAATAATTATGTAATAAAAAAGTAATAGAATTAATTAATTCAGGAAAATTTTTTAGAACAATTAATTTTTTTGCTGAAAAAATTAAAATCATTATAATAATTCAATATCTTTAGAATATTATTGTTTATAAACTAATATTAAATAATATATACTATTTTATGTTTATATAATAGTACTATTAGAATTTATAAAATAAAGAATAAAAAATTCAGGGACTTAATTAAAAATAGGGTGAACTTATAAAGACTTGATAAAAAGAAAAATAAATACAAGAACCTAATTAAAAACAGGTGAAAGTATAAGGACCTGATAAAAAGAAAAAAAAACTATAAGGATTTGATTCAAAATTAGTTGAAACTATAAGGAGCTGTGGATTAATTATCCCATTTATTATCTCCAATAATGATTCGGTAAACTTTAATTTGATTTAATTAATTATAAACATTGGTTTCATTTGTTAAGATGATGAAGCTTTAATAAGAACATCGTTACTTGTGTTTTTTTTTTCTTTTTATTGGGTATATGAACTAATATTTATAATTGAGTAAACTGAAAGAACTCAATAAAAAAAAAATCACAGAGAAATGATTAAAAATTAGTTAAAATTATAAAGACTGACAAATTAATTTTCTTTTACATTTTTTTAGTATCGATTACTTCCTTTCTATTAATGTATTTTCATGTATGGAACAGGGACTCGGTGATATGTATTTGTTAATTGAAGATAAAGTTGCTCGTGCTATTTCCGGGGGAACTGGTGGAATAAAAAATATAAGTAACTATTCACCTCGAAGCATATACTCCTCTTGTCTTTAATATAAGACTTATTTAACTAATTTGATTAGATTAAAGAAGTTATGTATGTTAGTTAATTATAAGAAATGTGACACGTTTTTCCTAAAATACTATAATCATCTTTCTTAATACCTCATCATCTTCTTCTACTTGATTATGGTTGAGGGAGTATTCATAGGGGTAATTTAGAAAAAATTAATAAATATGAGAAATGGGTCTTATATTTAGGATCAAAACCAACTCAATAATTAGATCCTATATTAAGGATCAGAGGAGTAATTCTTTCTTACAACAACATAATATCATCACAGGACTATAAGTAGCTAAGATTAGATCTAGTATTAAATATAATTTAAATTAAAAAAATAAAGTAGTTTTTTAATTTGTTAACCACAAGTAAAAACCCACATCCCACATGTTTGTACTTGTGACCTCAGCTAGACATTGCTACTCCTTTGTGTCTTGTCATCTTGTCATCTAGTCTGTTATGAGTTTCACACAGAAAAACCTCATAACAATTCTGAGATTGAATTTTTTAATTTAGACTTTGCCCGTGACATTAGTTTTTTTGAGGTTTGGCTATGTGTCTTAGAGGAGCACTTAACTGCGGAGACTAAAACTTGATGCTTTATGATCAGCATGATTTTTCAACAGATTTAATAAATCATATTAAATACTGGCGTTGATAATAAATGAATTAAAGTGTAAATTTTTTTCCAAAAGTTTTCATTCAGAGCATCAAGTACCTAGAAGTTTTTTTTTTTTTTTTTTTTTGCGTAAAGTTGCCCAATAAATTTAAAATTGTAACAATAATACTTTATATCATTAAAAATATTAAAGGTCAATGTCACTATTTGAATAGTTAATATTAATTTTTTAATGATAGAAATAATATTACCATGATTTTAAATTTCTAAAACAAATTTGCATCCAAAAAAATTTTTAAATGTTCAACACTCCTAAATAAAAACTTTTAGAATAAATTTATGCCTTAACCCGTGATAAAGAGTTAGCTGGATAACCAATTCCCAAGTTTTACAGCAACCAACCCAATGACATGTAAATTTCTTGTAAGCCGCAGCCGAAGGCAGCCACTTGGTTCTGCTTATCCTCAGCGTTTGAACTTTTGATTGGAAAAAAAAAGACACCGGAGCAATTAAGCTATGATCTGTTGAATTTTACTTTCATTTTTAATATAAAAACTAGTTAATTAATTTAAATAAATTTAAAAATTTATTAAATTAGTTATTTGTTATAAATAGGTATTATATTTTTTAAATTATTCTTACTAATAATATATATTAACTAGAACTATTATTTGATAAAATCTTTAACATATATAATTATTATAAAAGTTATTTTTTAAAAAAAGATTCGAAAGAAAAAATAAATGGGTCTTTTATATCTAAGAACAAATAAAAAACTAAAATGGCTGGTAAAAAAAATTAAAAATTAAAATGAGTGTTATATAGGTAGTAATAATACCATGGCCTGCAGCTTGTTTTTCTTTCTTTATAATTCCCAACGCCTTGTGTTCCTCAGACCAGCCTTGTCTTCTGCCACTGAAGTTAAACCCAAAAATGGCGATCACCTTGCAGACTCCACCCTGTGCTTCTCTGGCAGCTTCATCGTGCAATCAGGTATTTTCTTCCACTCTTTCTTTCAATTTTCTTCATTCCTTAGCTCCTTCTCATTGTGATTTTTTCTGGATTTAACTTCAGCGACGATCTAGATTTTCAGCTGCTGCCACTCCTCCTCTACTCTTCAAATCTCACAGACTCTTCACTCAAATCCGTGCCTCCGCTGGATCCTCTTCCTCTGTCGACGCCGGTAATTGTGATGTTTATCTTCTTGTTCTATTTCTCTTCATCTCTCGTTTTATTTCATTTGCTTAGTATGATATGAATGCCAAGTGAATTTTGCTTTCAGGTCTGATCACTGAATTGGATGCTGTGTCAGGCTTCAGTGAGATAGTTCCTGACACTGTCATTTTTGATGACTTCGAAAGGTAGATTTGTTTTTCCATCTCGTTTCCCTCCTCCTCCCTGGTTGATAACTATGGAATGCAGAGGAGTGTTTATTCAGATCACTTATGTTTGATTGGGTTATTTTTTACTGATGAATTCACATAAAGGTTCCCCCCTACGGCTGCTACAGTCAGTTCATCGCTTCTGCTTGGTATATGTGGCCTACCAGACACAATATTTAGGGTCAGCTTCTTATCCTTTAAAAGGAGTCAGATTTGAAAATGTTACACCTGCACTTTGGTCTGATTGATTCAATCATCTTTTGCGCAGAATGCTGTGGATATGGCTTTGGCAGATTCTGAGTGTTCCGGGCTTGCTAGTTCTGACGCAAGATGGCCTTGTTTCTTTAACAAGGTGTTTTTCACCATCGTCGCTCACTTGCTACAATTTAGTTTTACTAATTAATTAATTATTTATTTTCAGAAGACCTTGATATATGAACAATTTGCTATCGCATTTTCCGCTGGTAATTCTTTCAAGGAAATGGTCTTGCATTTGTAGGCTTTAGTGAATGTTGGGGGTGATCTGGCAAAACTAGTCCCTGGTCGCGTTTCAACTGAAGTGGATGCACGTCTTGCTTATGACACCCATGGCATCATCAGGAAGGTAATGAATTGATTGTATTTCTTTACAGATGCATATACTCGTCTATCAGTGCATTAAGGAGAAATAAGTACAGGTGAGAAATATAACATCAAAAGTTTGATTTCACTGCTTCTCGAACTCGATTAAATTATTTATAATTTTAATGTTGAAGGCGATAGGGGATTTACTGCCTTCTTTCTGCTGTGCCAAATCAAAGTTCTTGAAAAACAGATGTAACTGTGAGAGGTCTTCCCTATCCTTGACTAGGTGCCATAGTATTTCGGATGTCTATAATGCTGGTATTTTGGGCAAGACAACACAAGAAATTATGCATAGATGTCCCGCTTTCCGCGATAATGAGCATCATGGCATGTGGGCGATGCCAATATTCAAGAGAGAAGTACTATTTTTTTTTTTTTTAAAATTTTGTGTACACAAGTTTTTCAACAGTCTATGAGTCTCGTATCAGCTTAGATGATGAAACAAAAGTCCTTCGTTTTATGACTTCTGAATTTCAACACAGAACTGTGGAATTTTCACTTTCATAACGGTTATTGTTTTGTGTCATGCTGCAATTTAACGCTACTGATTATCAAATTATGCAGGTGCACGACCTTTTGAAGTTGTACAATGATATTAATGTTCCTCCTCAACGCCTATTGTTTAAAATTCCTTCAACCTGGCAAGTGAGTGATAATGCAAATTGGATTTGTTATGATGCCTTGCGGTTAAACTTCATGTGCTATTGGATTTATGGTCTATTTATATATTTATTTACGTTTCATTTTTAGGGAATAGAGGCTGCAAATTTGCTTGAATCTGAGGGCATACAAACACATTTGACTTTTGTTTACAGGTAATTCCAAGAGTGGTCATAGAAACCTAGGATCATAGATGATAATTCCATTCACATTCTCTTATTAACATGAGACTGATTTAGAGAGACCTGATATCGTTGCTTTTCAAAGAAATGATTATTCCGGACTAGTTTTCAATTGGTTGAAGGTTCTTCCGGGTGACACGGAAAGCAACCCTAAACCTAATATTCACGAATGAAGCAAAATGGTCCTTGCAGAATGAAATCTAGAGGATGCAAATCGAAACAAAGCACTAACAAAATTGCTTCACAACATCAAACTATGCCATTTTTCCTTGTTGTTTCATTTGTTTAGCCAAAGGCTGTTGCCTTCCCTTCTCCCAGTATTTGCAGGTAGGGTAAAATGCCTTGGCAGAGCCTAGGCTGATTTGAAATGGTTGTATTGTATACGAGTGCACTGACTTCGTTTTTTCAGACTAGATTCTAATGTCAGCTTTATAGGACGGCATCATGCTCTTTAATTAGACATTTCATGATTATTTTTTTGTTTTCTGATGGTATAAGAAGCACTTAGTTTGACAAAAATCATAGGTTGAGTATCGATATGGGAATTTTCCTCTGGCTCTTTTCCGCAGCTACTAGTTAGTGTATATTATCTAGCATTTTTCCAAGTTGATCCAAGAAATTTTATCTCCCACATACCTAGTCATTTGATAAAATCTGCTTTTTGTTCAGCTTTGCCCAAGCTGCTGCTGCAGCCCAAGCTGGTGCTTCTGTTATCCAAATTTTTGTTGGTCGCCTTAGGGTAACTTCTACCTTTAGTGAATGAGAACAACATTTGCAGGTCTTTGCTTTACTTCTTTTTAATAATGTTATCTTTCAGGATTGGGCACGGAATCATTCAGGAGACCGAGAGATAGAATCTGCCCTAGCAAGAGGAGAAGATCCTGGTTTGGCATTGGTAAGTCATGCGAAATTGATGTTATGCTTTAGCTCTGCTTCAAAAAAAAAATTTTTTTTTTTTTGGGGTGTAAAATCACATCTATGATGTTTGGGAACTCTTAGAAGTAAAGCCTATACTATATCTGTGACATCTAAGTGAAAGTCAGCTACTTTAGTATGACTTGTTGGGATCTTCTTGGTTTACTCAACTGCAGTTATAAGAGTCCGAGAGTAAAAGTAGTAATGACATTCTCTTAGCATTATTATTATTGCAGGTGACAAAGGCTTACAATTATATTCATAAATATGGACACAAGTCAAAGTTGATGGCAGCAGCTGTGCGCAACAAGCAGGACTTATTGAGTCTTCTTGGGTATTGAAATACTCCCCCCTGTGATGTCTGATTTAAAAGTGGATTCAATTTTTTTTTTTTACGAAAGAAGCATAACGTCTTTTGCTGTCTATTGCTCCTTGAATAGGGTTGACTATATCGTAGCACCATTGAAGGTTTTGCAGTCTCTCAAAGAGTCTGTCACTTCTCCTGATGAGAAGTACTCTTTTGTTAGAAGACTGTCCCCTCAGTCTGCTGCTAATTACACATTTAGTGATGAAGAGGTACGAGCTTAGCTCCAAATGCCATGTCACTTATCCCTTTATAAGTTGGAATTTCAGTTTTGGTACTGAAAAATAGGTTTGGTACTAGTATTAATAGGTTTCTTCCCACCGTTTGCAATGTATTGTGTTGATGTCCACTGGTCTTTTTTTCGATGACATGAATGGCACATCAAGAGCAACTTTAAACCGCATGATGCTTGTCTTAATTTTAATCCATTGATTTAGAGCATGGTAGTGAGTCAGATTTTTTTGTCGGCTATTAACAGAACACAAGTGTCATTGCTGAGTGGCACTTCTGTTTGATTGATATGAATGATTGCATATTGACAAAAGCAATTGCTATTGTTTCTTGAGTATTTCATCCTTATGGAACAAATGGAAGTGCCAAGGTGCGCTCTATTTTACTCTTTTGGAGGAGATGGACCATCTATCATGTTCACTTAACCTTTTTCTTTTCCATTTTTTAATGACCGGATCAGTTCACTATTTGAAGAATCAGGGATAATTAACATGGAAAAATAAACCCAAAAAAAAAAAAAAAGAATCTTATTTTATTTTCAATGAATGTTAAATTTGTTTTATGTTAGATTTTATATCTAGTAGAGGACAAGTTCTTCTCACTTTGTTGGCGTGTGGAATGTGTTTTCTTATTTATTAAGATTCGTTTGTTAGGATCATTGCATTACTGAACTGGAAACAGAACCTGAACAACTTTAGCTATCATTCCTTCATGACCTCTCTTTATGCCATCCCAATATCTATTTAGGCTTCCTTAAATTCCTCAATTATTACCTGAAGAACTGCAGAACTTCTGGGCAAATTTTGCATTCATCAATTTACCACTATGGTCTTGAGGAAAAATGTGGAGCATTCTCAACCATTTTGTGTGTGTGTGTGGGTGTGTAGCATTATTTATTTTCATGTTTTAGTTTTTGTGTGCGTGTGTGTACTAATCTAAGTTGGATTAATAAAAAGAAAAATGATCTATATATCATTGACATGAAATTAAGAACTGACAGATTGCTCTGAGATTTTAGTACTGCCCAACTTTGCCAAATAATAAAGTTCCTTTGCTAATTGATATCCATTTATATTCAGCTTGTTAAGTGGGACCAGATGAGCCTTGCTTCAGCAATGGGCCCAGCAGCTGTGCAACTTCTTGCCGCCGGACTAGATAGCAATGCTGATCAAGCGAAGCGAGTGGAGGAGCTATTTGGCAAGATCTGGCCACCCCCAAATGTATGAATTGGATCCTGTCTCCTCACTTCTTTTTCGTCTTCACTGAATAAACTAAACATAAAGGGCCCTGCATGACATCTTTTTTTCGTTTCTTCACTTTAATATCGAAACGCTTTCCTCTGATGTAAATTAAATCCAGTTCCTGGAAAATATTTGTTATCAAAATTTCCTCTTCGTTGTTGTACTTGAATTCCTTTTTCTTTTTTATTAAATTGCGATTTGGAGGCTTGCATTAGAATGCCTCAATTTGGAAAGATAAATGTGATAATGTAACGAGTGCTAATACTTGAGAGAATCACCCTCCAAAAACTAATCATTGCAGTTGGCGGGTTCAAATCTCACATAAGACCCCTACTTCAAGATAATCCTTCTGGTGTGAAACTCATGACAGGTAAATGTTGAAAGAGAGTTAAGGGGTGTTTGGATAGAAACCAAACCATGGTTTCAGAAGTGCTTTTACGGATTACGAAGTAAATATGTGGAGGAGATTACCTCGTTTTGCGGAAAAGTGCTTCTGAAACCATGGTTTTAGGTTTTCCAAACGAAGTAATTATGCACGACTTCTAGTCATGGGTGTCTCTTCCAGGAAATCAACTGATTTGAAATTTTAAATAAAAACAAATAGGAACATCAAGCAAGCCAATAAGCCATTGTGCTTAAATAATTAAACCATTGTCAATTATTATTAAATCTAGGGAATATTAAATATAAGCATATCTTTTAATGAAAGAGTTCAAACGTTATATTAGTGATATACTTGTTAAGAGTGATGTACTTGTGAATGTATTACTTTCGCTGGTAAGAAAAAAAGATGGTATTACTTTCAGCGGGCTAGAGTGACTAAGCGGGACATATGTGTTTATGAGTTAGCCTGAGACATGGGGTCATTATCAATCAATGTCGCCACCATTATCATATCCTTGGCTACGCAGTAAATACATATCTGCCACACCATATGCCTCTGAATGCATAACATTATGTGTCAGATCTACTTCTGTCGCCTTCCAATATCATGGAATGTCCTGAGAATTAGGTATAAATTACAAAAGGATGAACTTCTGCCAACCTTTGTCCTAACCTTCAGAAACGCTCGGCTCATTATTGCACCCTCTAATTAATCTCTCGTCCACATGTACATTGAATGGATCATTAATTATTACTACCTCCTGCCCATAATATAAGATTTTATTTGATTTTATTTTGGTCCTAATATAAGACCCTTAATCTATTTTGTCTATCATATTTATCTATTTTTTTCTAAGATAATCCTTCTAATAATAATCTAGATAACAAACTTGATTAGCAAGGATATTTTAGAAAAAACATCTATTCATCACAAATAACTAACTTAACTAAATTTCTTAATCTCCCCAAATTAATCAACCGGTCTTATAATTAGAAACAAAGATGGTATTATTATTATTATTTTTAGCTTGTATGAGGGAGGCCATGAAGGGCAGCACGATTGTGTCATTTTAGGGCGTCAATTCCTCTCATTGTTTTGGCCAGGAAAAGAACTTGATAAATTTTTATATACAGCAAGTGCTTATGCTTTCCAAACTATCAGTGCTTTAATTTAGTTTCTTTTCATCAATAAAATTTTTTATGGGAATTTCTCCTATTTTCTATGATATAAAATGTATGGAACTGCATAAATTAGTAGATTATATCATTTACTCCTTTTATTCTTTTTACAAGGTAGAGAGAATTTTTTTATCTTATTTATAAATCATTTCATTAAATTTTAAACATGAATGCATTATTTTACTCTTTATTTATTATTATGCATGTTGCTTTGTTTTCTGGTTTTTGGAGAAGTGTATGTACTCTATTCATCTTCTTTTTTTTTTCATAACAAACAACTATCATCTTTACCTTATCTCTATTTATAAGAAACATTTACAAGATGTCTTAAATTTTCTTAACTAGTTAGTTACCTACTTTATCCCCATTAATTACTTATTTTAATATTTAATGTATCTATTATCTTATTTCTCAAAATATCATTCATTCATTTCCTTGTTCTCTCTTATACCCTCTCTTCCTTATCAATACAAGTATTTTTTTAGGGGAAAAAACTTACATTTTTATATATTTATTGTCTTTAACTAATTTTAATTTACTTTTTGATCCACATTGATTCAGTCAAATATTTCTTATAAAAAAAAATAGATGAAATATTAAATATGAATTTATTAAGATTTAAGACACATTTAATGAAATTTAATATTTTTCTTAGTTGTTGTTAAGCATATTGGAAGTGACTTGTTTTTTTGATATTATCATCCAGTATTTGACGCTTTTTCTTAATTCTATTACTCATGGCATGCAAACTCGGATCGGATCAGTCAGTTCAGCCAAGAAACAAGATAACCAACCAGGTAGTCAGTCTAGCTGAGCATGTAGATTGGAGTCAAGTTTGTGACAACCATTCTTTTAAAACCCATTTAGATCAAAATTTTCAATTTATTCGAATGATTAACCATGATAGCAAAGAAGAAACCTTAAAATTTTAAGATCGCTATCATGGTTAAAAGAAATAAACTTATATTACGAGTCACATCAATTGTTAACTTGGGCCTTGGACTTTCAAGGTCCAGAAATATCATACAACCGTTAGCCCAAATCAAACTTATACTTCCAAACACACGAACTAATAAAACATTTTAATATAAGTCATGGAGCCCATTAGTCAAAAGGCAACACTATCAAATGAGAATAATACGCAAAGTCTTAAATATCTTTAGCCTTCCAATGACCTCTCATATCAGATAGTAGTAAAAGTATTAATTTACAGCATTAGAGTATATGGGCCCTATGTGGCAATATATAACAAGTCAGCACATAGAACAAAAGCAGGGAGGCTATACAAGCTATACTAGCACACTATGCCTCCGGAGCCTTCCCTGATGGGCCACCACCTGAACTATCACCTGAAGATAGTAAAAACCACGGGGTGAGACAAACGCTTCAGTAACCAACTTTCCAACTCATCATATATACTAACACATGCTCGTGAGGTGTCAAGTGGGACAGTTATTAATTCTTGAAAACTTAGATATATAATTTCAACCATCCAAACCCTCACTATGGGGGTTAACACACAAGCCACATAAGTCTATCCCTCACTATGGGGAATTAATCAGACATATGGGCCTATCCCTCACTCTAGGGACGAATAAGAAGCCACAAAGGCCTATCCCTCACTATGGGGGACGAAGGAAGAAGCCAACCAATGTGCACCAATGGCGGCCTTACCACGTGGTAAAATAGGGCTCAATTCAAAATCCAAATGACAACCAATCATTCACAATATAACAAAAATATCTCAATCTTTTTTCAGTGTAATCCATAAGATATAAATCATATATCTTTTCAAACTTCTCCATCATAATTCCAAAAATCCCACAAGACAATTTTTGTAGCTCAAAAGTTATAATATATCTACTCGAGTTCCAAATAACAAATACTATTCTAAAATAGCAAGATACTCACAAACAACATATTAGCATATATATAACAAGTGGAAAGTAGTTACCTCTCGCCAAAACAATACTAAGGATTACCACAAGGTCAATCCTTTGCTCAACCAATAATTAATCTACACAATTAATATAACCACATATTAATATAAACTAATTAATTAGTTAAACTTCTATATATTAGTTAAATTTCTAATTTAATTAAATTTTTATTCTAAATTCCCGCAACTCTCATAACCCAAAAATTATTAAGCATTTTAGAAATAACTTAAAATTTCTAACAAGCCAAATTATTTATTTACCACCTCCAAATTATTTACCTTAATAAAAAAGATTTTCCATAATTTCTAAATATAAAATTATTATGTTCTAAATTCTAAAAATCCCATTTTAAGTTTAAACCTCAAAATCAAACTATCCAAAAATTCAATAATATTTCAAATATTTATAAATAAATAATCTAATCAAAACTTTAATGGTATAACTACCATATACATGTATTTCCGTAAATAATAAACTCTTTAGCTACCATAATTATTTTAAAACCTCCAGCCATCCAATAAATAAAACTAAACCGATTAAAATCTCAATAATATAGCAAACAATCCAAATAAATTATTTAACTTGAATTTAATCGGTAAAAATATGATATATCCCATAAATAACAGATTTTCAACTACATAAATTAATTTAAATACTAAAACTAACAAATAGAGAAATCTGAACCGATTAAAATTAACAATTCATTTACTTCTAAATTTCTATAGTTATCTTTTGTCAAAACTCAATACTTATATCATATATAAGTCTCAAAATTTTCTCTAATCACTATAGTAATAATATAAATAGAAAACTTAAAATATACAGGAAATATTCATACAAAAAGTTTAATAAAAGAAATAATTTTATGTACTTAAAATATCTTCAAAGCTTGCCTTCTCCTTCACCGGTACGCTCCTCTCTCTCACGCACACTCCAACTCTCTCTCTCTTTTCTTCTTGCGCCTGCCAGGGGGAATGAATTGCTGGGGGTGTATTTAACACCCCCCTCCCTGCACATTTATTGTGGGGAGGGGATTTTCAAACTTAACCCCCAACGCCCACTCCCCCCCCCCCAACTTTTCACCGAAATATCGGTGGAAAGTTGGACTTTTTTTTAATATAAATATTATAATATTATATTATTTTATATTATTTTTTTATTTTTTTTTTGAATTTTTTATATTAGGATATTATAAGTTGACCTAGAACCGGACCAACCCGGTTAACTCACCTGGTTTGGGGAATTAACCTAGTTGTTTTTTTTTTTTTTTGAAAAGCTATTAGAGCCAAAAACTACTTTTTTCCTCAAGTTATTAATAATTATTAGTTTAGTGATTAATAGATTGTAAGTAAAAATATTTTGTTATCATATATCTATTTTGATATTTTACTAAGATCAATGTATAGTATGTTTTTAATATGATACTATGATATCAATTTGTCAAAGGAATTGTAAAAAAACCTGTTAATATATAATTATTTTGTTTATAATTCATGATATTGAATTAATATTTAGTTTTTAGATAGTATGATGAAAATTTAAGTTTTTTTTTTTTATTTTCCACTGGTTTTGATCCAGGGTTGACTCTAATCTAACCCACTAACCCTCGACCCACTGTCTCGACCAATCTTATTTTCAATATTTTGCTATTACTAGGTATCTAAGCAACTGTGGGTTTGGTGTTCATAGCTTCTCCTTCCTAAAAAAAGTCTTTATAAATAAAATTAAAGGAATATATACATAATTAAATTATGTAACAATATGAATTTATGGGGTTCTCATTCAGTGTTGCATAGCAATAATGAGCACCATATGCTCATAATTGTAATGCAATAGTCTATCCAAAATCTAATTATGGATGATTTATATTTAAATTTTTAATATGCAAATTTTCAATAATAAATTTATCTTTTTAAATAAGTACAAGTTATAAGATTATTTTTATTTTAAATTTTGAATCTATTAAAAGAGAAAAATAATTAAAATATATATAAAAAATTAAATCCAATTTGAACCATCCAAAATCAATCTAAATGGTCCAAATTGTAATGAACACTCTATACTCATTATTGTGATAAGCATGTACTGTACCAATGTACGCATGATTTATTCAAGAACCAATTGGTGCTCATCATCCTAATAAGCTAAACTTATTAAATTTAGATAATTTATATTTGATTTTAACAATCTAGATTTGAAATCTTTAATTAATTATTTTTAAATACAAAACTATTTTTGAAAAAAGACAGTTAAGAGATAGTTTCCATTTTATGTTTTATACATATTAAATAATTATTTTAAATAAATAAAAATAAAAAATTCAAATCTAAAATGAAATATAAATAATTCAGATATAATAAACTTAAAGTACTGGTAACTGAGTATAGTCCTCCTCCCTCCCTACATGCACATGCTTGCAACCTTAAATAATTTACGACGAAACCTAACCGAACCAACGGATGGCATGGATCTTGGTGTATAATTGAAACCGTAAAATATGAACACGCATGAAAGAACTCCAACCAGGGAGGGGAGTCTCCAGTTCCTCACACATGACGAGGTGGCCTCAGTGTTCTTTGGTCTCAACGAACTTTGACTAATTCAATTGCGCATCATTTTCCTTTGCTCGTTGGCTCTTCCATCCATCTCTCTCAAAATGTGTGTTGTCAGATCCTCTTTGGACTTTTGGCCGAAAAAACAAAAGATCCTCTTTGGACATTCAGTTTCCTTCTCTTAACAACACACAACGGGAAAGCTCAAACTGTAAAACAAAAATTTCAACCACAGGGACACCGATCCAACCCTCTCTTTTGAGTTTTGACCAATGTTGTGTCCATCAAAAACTTTAAATAATTCTCTAAAAGTTTTAAGTCTTCAGTCCTCTGATTGTTTCCAAGTTTCGGTCAACGGGATTTCCTAGCTAATGACCCAGAAACTGAAGAGTTATCACGAACTGCTTCACATTTCATCACACACGCGCGCGCACACAATGAAATGGCTGAATAGGCAACCCCGTAACTCTTAATTTTAAAGATAAACACGTATAACTCACGTGCTTAATATAAAAATTAGATAACTAATTTAAAAAGATTAAAAAAAATAATTTAATTAGTTAATTATAATAAACATATGTTGACTTTTCTAAATTACTTTATTTGATCATAGACAATAAAATTATATATTAGTGATAACTTTATAATCAATAAGGATATTTTAGAAAAATTAGTATAAATTTAGGAGACAAAGTAAATTAAGATCTTATATTTATAATTAAATTAAAATTTCAATTAATTTTAATGTTAAGGACCCGAGGTGGGATAACGTTTTCAAATTTGAGGGGGAGCCCATGTTATCCATTAATTTGGAAACAACTCCATCTTGCTTTGCTGTCCATGGCAATTTTTTAAAAATTATTGTTATAAACCCACGTCAGTTCTTTAGTATAAACATTAGATAACTAATTTATATATATAACATATTAGTTAATTAAGTTAGTTAATTGTAATAAATATGTATTGACTTTTTTAAACTACAATATTTAATCAAGTGAATTGAAACAACCCCTAGCTAAAAACTTTATTAATATGTAAATCAATGAAAATACTTTAGGAAAAAATTTAAATCCATGAAACAAAATGAATTTATGTTTCTTATCTAGGACCAAGTCTTATTTTTCAATTAACTCTTATATTAAAAATGAAAAGTAGTAGCTAATACATTGGGAGGGAAAAAAATCAGCAATTGTTCCCTTAATCCTTTTTATAAGATTCTATTAATTAAATTACGCGACTTTAAAAAAGAGTTAAAATTAGTTAAAAACAACAAATATGTAAAAATTAGATGTGTTTTTTTTTTCAAGTATATCCTTATTTAATGAAAAAGCAAATAAAATAGAACAATACTAGTGATGATATAAAGGATGAAAGAGAATGAAACGTGAACATGAAGAGAGAGAATATAAAATTAATTAGGAATAAAATTAATAAAACCATATTTAATGTTCAGACAATCTTCAGTAGAATCTTATAAAAAGGACTAAATCAATTTAAATTTTAAGATCTTATAAATAGAACTGGAGGGAGTAATAAAAAATACGCTTAGTCTATGAGTGCACTGTATAAGTTGTATGGAGTCTACAAAAAATAAATCATATTGTCTGTGATATTTCTAGATAATGTGTAAGAAATTTATATTAATATAACTATACATATAGTAATATCCTCTATTTAAGTTCGAAATAGAGATCAAATGTTAAATTAATAGAATTTCTTATTAGCTGAATTGCATGCTGGTGGCCACGTTTTTCATATATAAAAATAGTGACTCTGATTTGTTCAGATAATAAATCTTGCAAGCAATCTATAAGCCTGTTTGGTATGATAGGACGTTCTGGGGTTCAAAAGTAAGGTTATAAGTATGATAAGCAAGTTTGTAAACTTGAAAGCTTTTCTTCACAATTTTTAACCAATTTGACTTGTAGATCAAAATTTATTACTTATGATTTATACAAAAGTGGTTTTTTGAAATTAAAAGATATTTTTACCTTTATATTTATATTGTTTTTATGCTTCTCTCTAAATATTTTTTGTGCTTCCCAATAAGTTTTTAGTTATTTATTTTTAATATTCTCTTAAGATAAAATAATTTTTAATAGTTTTCATAATATTTTTAATTTTTAATATTATTTTTTTGTTTTATATTTATATAAATTATGTAGGTATATCATCCAATTAATTATATAATATTGTTTAGTTCAAAAATTTTCACATTACTATAATTTTTAATTTAAATATATTTTATTCATTAAATATAACTTCTTCCTATTATAATAAGTTAAAATTATTACATTTTGTAAGATCATATTTTTAATCATTTTTGTTATTTAATAAAAATCATACTTATTTTGATTATTTTACAAACTAAATTTACTTATTCTATCCTACTCTAAACAATTTTTTTACTTTACAAATTAATTTTTATAAAAATCAATCCAAACATAAATCATATTATCCAATCTGATTTTTATCATCTAAAAATCAGATTAAAAATAAACTTTTTTTTTCTTTTTACCGTTAATCTTAAACTACCCTACGTCGATATCGATTTCACAAATGATGGCTAGAAACTGATAAATGCTTTAAAATTCGAATTCTTGTTCAGCGCTCAAAGACAAGGCCAACTAATGCTGGCTGTCCCTTTTTGCCAAAATAATCACGTTTGCCTGGTAGCCGACAAGACAACACAAATGGTGAAAAAGAGCCGTTCTTTCCTTGGGTCCCCACCTTCCCTGGATATTCCAATCCAATCCCTTTCCGGCTGTTCTCTTTGCTCTTCACTATTCACTCTCCAGTCTCCACTCTTCACACTACGCCCCTTCTTCTTCCTCCTACCTCTTTTGATAATGTAACAACTCAGAAAAAGAAAGCAGAAGCTTGCCGCAATTTCTCTTTGAAATTTGTCAACAATGGCTTTCTCTACTTCTCTATTGCTCCGCCTCCTCTGCGTTTGCTTTCTTTTGAGCTCGTCTTCTGCCCTGGACGCTTTTGTTTCCTACGACTTTGTTGTCTCTTACATTACTGCCTCTCCTCTTGGAGTCCCTCAACAGGTTCGTTTTCTGAGATCTAACATTCCCTTCTTATGATTTCACTTGCTATTTTTACTTCATCCTTTCAAGTGGGTGTTCTTACTTTTGCTTCAGTCTCACGGGATTCGCTCTGAACGTTCTAAAGTTTCAAACTTTACTTGTAGTTGCAGATCTGCATTGTGTGATTGTTGAAGTTGAACTTAGAGTGCCATTATGTCTGACCAAATTTTGCAGGTTATTGCTATCAACGACAAGTTTCCTGGTCCTACTATTAACGTGACCACAAATAACAATGTTGCAGTCAATGTTCGGAACAAGTTGGACGAGAGTCTCCTCATTCATTGGTACGAAACTGAACTTTAGCATCTGAATATGCTCACAAACAAAATGCTGAGGAGCATTAGCTGAATTGATTTTTATGGATGAGACAGGTCTGGGATTCAGCAAAGGCGAACATCTTGGCAAGATGGAGTTCTTGGAACAAATTGCCCCATTCCTCCAAAGTGGAACTGGACATACCAGTTTCAGGTGAAGGATCAGATTGGAAGTTTCTTCTACTTTCCATCATTAAATTTTCAGAGAGCAGCTGGTGGATTTGGGGGTTTCATCATAAACAACAGAGCCGTCATTCCTATTCCTTTTGACACTCCACATAGTGACATTGTGATTTTCATTGGAGATTGGTATACTCGGAACCACCCGGTTAGTGTTGGCTGGTTTGCTCATTCATGCATTTATTTACCCGCTGATTACACACTGTGGCCTCTCTGTTTGTTACTGATTACTAGTGTGACGTTGAAATGTAGGATTTAAGGAAGGACCTTGATGCAGGAAAAGACCTTGGGATGCCTGATGGTGTTCTTATCAATGGAAAAGGCCCTTATAGATATAATGATACACTTGTTCCTGATGGCATTGATTATGAAACTATTGAAGTCCAACCTGGTGCGTTCTTGGAAGATATCTATTTTGAATCCTCTATTTTATGCCTCTCAATATCAGTCATTTGGTGAATGGAGTACTGGCTCAACATATGTGTGTGTGCTACTTGTGGTACTTAATATAAGAGCTAGTTGGGGGTTGAGTTTGGTCTTAAATATAAAACTTCAATTTACTTTGTCTCTCATTCTCCCCCCAGAATATCCCTGCTGATTTATGAGGTTCCCACACTAAAAGGTATTCTAATGCATATGATTAAATATAACAGTTTGAGGAGATCAACACACCTTTGTGACAAATATTCAACTTAACTGATTTTTTTAATGTTTCAAATTAGTTATCTAATTCTTATATTAAGGATTGGAGGAAGTATATAGTTAGGTCATTATGTAGTGTTGTTTTGTACTTGGAGTTTATATGTACCACTGTCTTCAGAGAGCAAGGTGAATTTAGTAATATCAACCATGTATTTAGCTTTGGGGAAAATGTAATTTACCTTTTTAATCTATAAGCAAAAACTTCTCACATTTTTAAAGCTAAAATATTCTTCTCTCAATAATCACCCTGAAGGATTTAAGCCCTTTTGTCCTTTTTTCTGAGGTAATGCCTCTGTTAATGGGGTTACTGAGAATTGAGCAGGAGGGTTTAATTCCTGATTAATGATAGTTGATGGTGATTTTTTTTGGGTTTCAAATAATTTCATGATGCGTGCACAAATGATTTAAAGTTGACAACAGATAATTGCGATTTTCCCTTAATTTTTAACTGGCTGTGCTGCTTGAAGTTAAACTGACAACATCCCTGAATTATGAATGTATAACGGTAGGAGGGTTGGTAACTTGAAGTTACAACCTTATTGATGATTTTTTTGGGCCAAGATTGATTATTCAGTATGTTGAATGAGACACTCCGTTAATGTTGAACAGGAAAGACTTATAGGCTTCATGTCCACAATGTTGGAGTATCAACAAGTCTGAATTTCAGGATCCAGAGTCATAACCTACTTCTAGTAGAAACTGAGGGATCTTACACAGTGCAACAGAACTACACCAGCTTAGACATACATGTGGGACAATCTTATTCTTTTCTGCTAAGTACAGATCAGAATGCAAGTACTGATTACTACATTGTAGCAAGTGCCAGGTTTGTAAATGAATCACGGTGGCAAAGAGTTACCGGAGTTGCCATCCTTCACTATACCAATTCCAAGGGAAAAGCAGCTGGTCCTCTTCCAGATGCTCCGGATGATCAATTTGACAAAACATTCTCAATGAACCAGGCCAGATCCATCAGGTTTCTGAATGACTTAAAGTTTGATTAGCTGCATATGCCTCAAATCAGAGAACTACTTGAAAAAATTGCGTGAATTAAAGTTTAATGATCTTCTCATTTCATTTTAGTTTTCGTCTTTGATGTCATCCTCATGTTAAGCCAAGCCTCTTGGAAGAGATGAGTGATATGACATAATGTGAAACTGATGTGGCGTTAAGTGTCTTGTTTGATGACAATAAATCACAGCATGACAGCGTACCATACCATTCAAATTAACTACAACATCATACCATTATGGTGCTCTATCATGACAAAACTAGGCGATGAATAGACACTTACCAATCACATCAACTACCATGTCGCTCATCTCTTTCAAGTTTCAATAGGCTTAACAAGAAGACAATATTGATGGAAGACTAAAATGAGTCTTCAAACTTGAGAAGAACAAGATAAAACAAGGTGCATCTTTTGAAGACTTGATTGTATATTGTTTTAAGAAATAGAAAATCATTATTGGTACTTACTTTCCAGAATTCTGTGATTATCTGGGCAGATGGAATGTATCAGCAAGTGGGGCTCGCCCAAATCCACAAGGATCTTTCAGATATGGTTCCATAAATGTGACTGATGTTTATGTGATAAGAAATAAGCCACCAGAAAAGATTAAGGGGAAACGGCGAGCTACGCTCAATGGAATCTCCTATGTCAATCCTTCCACTCCAATCAGGCTTGCTGACCAGTACAAATTGAAGGGAATCTACAAGCTTGATTTCCCCACCAAGCCCCTCGCAGGACCACCTCGCACAGAAACATCAATTATCAATGGAACTTACAGAGGATTCATGGAAATCATACTGCAGAACAACGACACCAAAATGCATACCTACCACTTGAGCGGATATGCATTTTTTGTTGTCGGGTATTCACAACCTTCAACTACCTACTTCATGTTTTCATTTGGTATCGTCCATTGGTGACAGAGTGTTTAAAAGAGAAAAATGCATACTTTTTTTTCTCCCATATGCTGATAATAAATAACACTACAATTGTGAGATGGTGCAGGATGGATTATGGTGAGTGGTCTAATAATAGCAGAGGAACATATAATAAGTGGGATGGAATAGCTCGAACTACAACACAGGTTTTCTTCATCCTAGGCACTAAAGAGTTTTATGGATTTTGTGCAAGAGCATTATTATGATTCTCTACAAGTTTTGATCTTATATTTGTCTTCATGAAGGTATATCCTGGAGCATGGACAGCAATTTTAGTGTCTCTGGACAACGTGGGAGTTTGGAACCTGAGAACTGAGAATCTTGATTCATGGTATCTGGGTCAGGAAACCTATGTACGGGTTGTGAATTCTGAGCACACCAACAAGACTGAGTTGCCCGTTCCAGACAATGCCCTTTTCTGTGGCACCCTAAGTAAATTGCAGAAGTATGTCCCTATCAATCATTATGATCTCATTAATTTTCCAACTAGTTTTAAGTTTTAAAGTTTAGGAGTAAGTTCTGGTCTCTTTTTGCAAGATTCATGCGTAATTATTTATTTCTTCAATCATAGAGTATTTACTTTTCAAAGTTCCTGACTTGCTACTCGTCAGCGTCAGATCATACACACTTGTCTAACAAATTCTTTAAAGTTGTCAAGTTTCTTTTTGGCCAAAATTTTGTAGTGGAGTTGAATGTAAAGGTATTTGGTATTAGAGTAATAATATGATACCAATGCTTTGTTCTCAACTTCACCAACTTCACAGATTCTCAAATAGCTGAAGTAGTATCTATGTTTGAGGGGCCAAAAATGATGTCTCCTCTTTAATATTTTTCCCCCTCGTGCTAAAGTTTGAAACTTCGAATCTTTTGTTTCAGGCCACAAGACATTTCTTCCGCTCCATCATGTATCAATGAGAATAGCAGGAAGCTGTTCTTGGTTTGGCTGATATTTGTAAGCGGCTTATTCTTCGTTTTCCAGTGATCCTACTTTCTGGAGAATCCTTTTGGTGATGATTTTGGTTGAGTTTCTTGCAACTGAGTATGTCAGCGTTGTGGTAATTATGACTTTGTATTCATCTGGGGTTTCTTTGATTGTGATTAGGACCTGGTTATTCTTTTAATGCCTGTAATTTAATTTAGGTCTCCATGACATACACTTTAATCAAATTATCATTAGTACATGCTCGCAAATGTGGTTTCAACTTCCAACCAATCAATGATCTCTTCGGATCTTCACAGGTTTGAAAATATCAGTGTATTTTAACTATGCGGCGTCAGTTATTAAACATAGACTCAGTGTATGAACTATGAAATAGTAATTACTTATTATAGAGCTTTATTTAATAATCAGTAACTCTGTAAATGTTACTGTTTTTTATACAATCAATCTGATCATCGGATCAACATAGAGGGATTCAAGTTAGGTTGCAAGTGAAAACGAGTGATACATTGTTCTCTCATTTTCTGATTAGTAACAAAGCAAACTGTAGCCCATGCACTCAAAGTAACACTGGCCTTGATTTCATCAACTGATAAAAATGTTCACAAAAATAAATTAGTAATGTATATAGAGAAATATTAGGGGGAACAAGAAATGATGAATGTAACAATGATAATGATGATGATGATGATACACCATATCCGTCTGAGTCATACTTTCTTCTTTCTTTCTTTTTTTTCTTTTTTTTTTTTTTTTTGGTGATACAAGAGGGAAACAGAAACTCAAACTAGAACTCTACGAGATACAAGTGACCTCATTTAAATCATCATTGTAAATTTGCCTCACACTCATCAGGGGAGTATGCCATATTCAAGCATGTCTTTAAAGAGGCGAACAGGTGCATGGACTCTTTAGCGAAGATGGCATGGCAGATTGAGCATGTTTGAAGTATGCCATATAAAAAAAAGGGCAAATTTCACTGTAGGACCGCAGAAGACAATTAATTTCAAATAGCCCCCAAAACTTTCTGAAATTTCACTGCAGGACCAAGGGGGCAAACTGATATTAATTCCACAAAGAAAATGACCCTATTGCCCTGCATGTGAACAAGTATGGGAGAACCCATTTGCAAGTGAGGTTAGATAATTTACAACATGCATGAATATATTTACAATTAAAATTAGTCCATTTACATATTATCTTCTTCACCTGAAGAATGTGTCTGAGTGAACAAGTGTGGGACAGCCCATTTGCAAGTGAGACTAGACAATTTGCAACATATATATATTTATTTACAACTGGAATTAGTCCATTTGCATGTCACTTCGTTCACTTGAAAAAGGTCTCCGTGAGTAAACAAGTGTGGGAGCGCCCATTTGCAAGTGGAATTAGTCAATTTGCAACATACATACATTTATTTACAATTAGAATTAGTCCATTTACATATCACCTCATTCACCTGAAAAAGGTGCCTGTGAGTGAATAAGTGTGAGAGAACTCATTTGCAAGTGGGACTAGTCAATTTGCAACATACATACCTTTATTTACAACTGAAATTAGTTCATTTACATGTCACCCTGCAATAAGTATTATGAGGGACAATAACGTCATTTTCTTTGTGAAATTAATATCAGTTTGCCCCCTTGGTCCTGCAGTGAAGTTTTAGAAAGTTTTGGGAGCTCTTTGAAATTAATTGTCTTCTGCGGTCCTACAGTGAAATTTTCCCTAAAAAAAATGTCTTGAAAGACATGTTTGAAGTTCAGTTCCCATTCTCTATACACGAGTTCTTGAAACTGGTACATCATCCGAGGACAGCCATCAATTCTTTCTCCCTCGTGAATTTGTTTTATTAACTCAGCTGCATCACTTTCCACTTCTATCTTCCTAAAGCCCATACTCCACCACAGCTTCAGTCCTTCCACTATGCCTCTCAGTTCCACCAATTGCATATCACAATCGTCAATCTGCTTCGTAAATCCTCTTAGCCATTCTCCTTCATTTCCATGGATGACCCCTCCACATCCTGTTCCGTGAAGTTTCATTCCATCAGTATTCAATTTGCAGCATCCTCGATTTAATTCTTAAGATTTCTTCTCTCACTTCCATGTGTGGTCCTTTCCATTTTCTCCCATACGCTATGAGATGATTTCTAATTGTCCATTCTGGTTTCCATGGCAAAACGAAGTTTGGATCATGAACTCTTGCATTTCTCCATTTCCAAATAAACCAACAACTTACGACAAAGTGTTCAGGTCAGAATAATTCCTCTTCAGTTTCTCCTTTGTACAAGAGATTTTGATGCAACCAGCTGCTCCAATTACTCTCAAAGAAATTATTTCTTTAGTTCCTATCCACGACTTTCATCCAGACTTTATTTGCACAGTAGCAGTCTCTCAGGACATGTAATATGTTGATATAAGATTTAGTTTGCAATTCATTGAGTAGGTTTTATATTAAGAATAGGAGGTAATACCATTTTACTGTCTTATTCTTTGTCACATTTTATATGGTCACAATTGATGTGAAGCACATTGTTTCACATGATTAAATATTGAGGTTTTACAAGCAAGATCAAATTGAACATCTCAATTAACTCTCACATTTATCAAAAGAGGGAAGGAATAGTAAAATGATACAAACAGTTATAATCCTCCTGAAGGCAGGGATTGTAATTAGAGTTTCTTTTCTTTTTTTTTTTCAAAAAAAAAAGAAAGGTCATAAGACACAGAGCATGAAAAAGTAAGAGAAAATAGTTTTTAAATAAAGAAATATCTTTCAATTCAGAGATCTTCAATAATTTGATGTGGTGTTTGATTAAATTTGTATGTGTCGCTTGATAATTCTTGTCAATAAGAAGTAATTGGCTTCTCTTATGAGATTCAACAGTAAGTAAAGCAATCAGTTTTGTGAATTCATGCTATTAAATGTGCCAAGTTCTAATACCTAGCGAGCGACCATGTTACATTTTTTTCAGGCATAGATATGCTTTTACTGGGAGAAATTCTACTGGAGGCAAATTGATAAATCTCTATTTTAATATATTATTTAATATCTTTTTGAGAATTTTTATTAATTAAAGTGGGATAATTTGCATTTATTTTGGGTATTTTGAATTAAAGATTGATTGCATTAAAATGGAGTTAAAAAGAAATATTTTATCATATTTTTAGATTTGCTCTTAAATGGGTGGTTTTGGGATTTTGTGATATTATATGATTTCAAAGAAGAAAAAAAGGAAATTAGAAAAGCCGGAAGAAAGGGGAAAAAATAAAATAAAATAAAAGGAAAATTAGTAAAAAAAATTCTGTTTCAAATTTTAATTGGCTAGAAAGACCTGATTTGTGCAAGTGCAAGTATAATCCGTGAGTGCAATATATCATCTGGTGTGTGCAATTGCACACAACGAATGATATGTTGCACTCAGCGAATGATATATTGCACTCACAGATCATATTTGTACTTGTACAATTTCATGTCTTTTTGGTCAATTAAAATTTCAAACATAAATTTTTTACCAATTTTTTCTAAAATAAAATAATTTTTTTTATGAAAAAAACGAGAGGCACGCCGTTTCGGTTTTAAAAGCAATAGGTCATATTATATTATATATGGATTGAATCGTGCAGGGAGGCGGCAGCACCAATCATCACGTTTTTCGACTCTCATTCATTCATCTTTTTTTTCCCCCTCTTCCATCAACCATAAGCCGCCACCTCCGTCTCAGATCCCCATATCATCCGCGACCCCATCTTCCAGATCCACCAACATCATCGTCTCCTATGGCTGCTGAATTTTTGGGACATGTTGTGACTGGGTTTAAAGCTATGATAGGCTAAATTTGCCGTGCGTAACTTGAGCTTGGGGTTATAAACGAGAGTTTAATTCTAGTTTTTAGTTTAGACTATTTTATTGATGATTTCTAGTTTGATATCTGTTATATTTGGTTTAGAACTAGCACTTACTGGTTGTAATTCTTGGTTTAGATTAGAATTGTTAAGATTTGGATTGGTATTTAAAAGTTTGAGTAGTTAGTTTATACATATATTTATGTTTATGTCTTTGTTAATTTATTGTTAATATGACTTTTATGCGAGTTACTCTTCTGGTTCTTAATATAGGACCCAATTGTTGAGTTAGTTTTGGTCCTAAATATAAGACCCATTTTTCATATTTATCACTTTTCTCTAAATTACCCCTATGGATACTCCCCAACTATAATTAAGTAGAAGAGGGAGAAGGGGTATTAAGAGAGATGATTATGGAGTTTTAGGAAAAACGTGTCACATTTCTTATAATTAACTAACTTACATAACTTCCTTAATCTAATCAAATTAGTTAAATTGGTCTTATATTAAGGACTAGAGGAGTATATAAAGATTATGCTTGAACTGAATTTAACAAGTAATTAATATTCTAGTTGAGCATTAATTTAAAAAGAATAAATTTTCTAAACCGATCATAATCACTTGAGTTACTTCTATATCATTAAACAAACTAAAATAGTCATTGATTCATTTCTAAAGAGTATTCTCATCATTGATTTCTTAAAATTCAAATTTGTATTTTTCACTCTCTCTTTATTATAAATATAAAAAAAAAATAGTTTAGATCTATTTATTTATTTTCATAATCAATTTTACAAAAAGAAAAATCCATTTTCAAGCCCCTCCCTTTTAATGCTTTTGCTACTTAATTAACTTGAAAATTAATAAAAGACTGTTCAAGAGATAGGACCCGAGTTTGTGTTTTACTAAATAATATGGTTTTATTTTTACTTTCCCCCCAAAGTGACTAAAAAAGTTTAAATCAAGTTACAGAACAAAAAGAAAGGATAGAACTGATCAAGAGGGGTTCGTTATAACGAAAGAAATTAATCCCTCACAACATGACTAATTACGATTGAAATATCTATTGGGAAAATATTTAATACTCAATAGTGTTTCGAACATGATTGCCTCTAACGTGAGGATATACGTGCATAGGAACAAAAAAAAAAGAAGGATAAAACTGGAAAAGGAAATTTTAGATTTGGGCCTTCTTTCATGAAAGAAGACAGGCCCAGTATGAGAATGAAATGGCCTTGGGGCTATACCTACAGTACCCTTACGCCCATATGAAAAATAACCCCCTGGTTCGAGTGGTTTTCTCAATGCAAAGGAGTGAAACCTAAACTCGTGAAACTCACAGGAGAGCACAAAGATGCACAGTTCAAAGTTCAAGCCAATGGAAGACTTTCTGGCCCAATAATATTAAACACCTCTTTCAAAATATCTTTCTAAGTCTGAGATTGTGAGTTTAATCTTCTAAGAGTATAATAGGGGTGCGAGTTATTTTCAATTTTTCATTAGGTGAAAGATGACATTAAAAAAATAATAATAATAATACAGGGTTTCGGCCTTCTGGTTTAAAAAGAAAATTAAACATTGAAGTATTAAACACATCTATTTATATTAATATAATAGTCCTTATAGCCTAGTGGTACAAAAATTTTCTTACAAGTAGAAAACTGCAAATTCGATCCCATTTTGTAATCTCAAGCCGCCAGTACCTCTACTTCTAAATCCAAAAAAGAAGTGTGGTTGCCAATGATAAACAATGGTGGTGATTGGGATGGTGGAGAATAGAGGTTTTAATGTGTCTCTTTCTGATGCTTTGTAATGCCCTTCATAATACTCTGAATTTTTAAATTTTTTTTCATTTCTTTTGATTTTTAGATTCTACATAAAATGAATAACATTTTGATATTTTTTAGAAATAAAATTATGCAGTTTTATTTTTAAATAAATTTTTAACCAAAAAAAACTGCACAATTTTAAGGAATTTTTATTTAAAAAATCATTAAAAAATTAAATATGCATCATTTTTTGCCCATAAAATATTAAAATGTTACTCATTTTACCTCAAATTTAATGATTGGAAAAAAACAAGAAAAAATATTTTAAAGGTAGGGGCCTTAAAAAAAACGTTAGGAAGTGGTATGGTGGAGAACCCAAATTAACCCTTAACAAATAAGGAAGACACTGATCAGTAATAGAGTTGGATGGTGGTTGGTGGCCAATGACGACGGCGAAGGATGATGGTTAGGGACGGCGGGCTGTGGTTGAGGAGGAATTATGAGAAGAAGGGAATATTTTTTTTTTTAAAAGCAAATATTTCATTGATGTAATCATCTTTCATCCCAATTTTATAAGTAGAAAATTGTAATAAAGCTTTACAATTACATTTTAGGGTTAATTAATCCGCAAGTCCTTATAGTTTTAACGAATTTTAAGTCAGGTCTCTATAGTTTTTTTTCTTTTTATTAGGTCCTTATACTTTTACCTTTTTTTAATTAGGTCCTTGTATTTATTTTTCTTTTAATTAAGTCCTTATAATTTCACTAAATTTTTAATTAGGTCCATGTAGTTTTAATTTTTATTTATTAATTAAATATAAGCTTAATTAAATAGATTAATACTGAAATATAAAATATTAATAATTAAATTAAATTAATAATTATGTAATAAAAAAGTAATAGAATTAATTAATTCAGGAAAATTTTTTAGAACAATTAATTTTTTTGTTGAAAAAATTAAAATCATTATAATAATTCAATATCTTTAGAATATTATTGTTTATAAACTAATAGTAAATAATATATACTATTTTATGTTTATATAATAGTACTATTAGAATTTATAAAATAAAGAATAAAAAATTCAGGAACTTAATTAAAAATAGAGTGAACTTATAAGGACTTGATAAAAAGAAAAATAAATATAAGGACCTAATTAAAAACAGGTAAAAGTATAAGGACCTGATAAAAAGAAAAAAAACTATAAAAACCTGATTCAAAATTAATTGAAATTATAAAGAGCTGTGAATTAATTATCCCTACATTTTAACATAACACATTGCTAACTGCTACATAAAAAAGCATCTAAAAGTGCGTGCTTAATGTGATAAATAAAAGCCTTCACATTAACCAAAAAAAAAAGCTTTTACTTTACATAACACGTGCATGCAACAAAATGGACTGTTAGTACTATATAGTTATAGGAATAATAGTTTTATAATGAAAAATGATTTGTAATTTAATTGTAAATTAATTTCATATCTTAATTAATATTGTTTTTTTAAGTGTGTGTTTTGATATAGTCAGTTATATTATTTAAATATTTTCAATAGTAAATATCATCTAAGAATTAATGAAAAATTATACCAAGTTCATTGTTTGATATAAGGCCATATAAATATATATATATATATATATATATATATTAAAGTACTGCTAGGGGCAGTGGCGATCAGCAACAAAGTTAAAATTTATAAAAATCAACTTCTTTCGTTTAACTTACTCCCTTTTTACTTTCTATTTTTTGTACTTAAAATATTTTACCACTTACTTTTTGCATTGAAGTCACTATATTATAAAACTCTTAATGGCTAATATTGGTCCGTGGAGCCAATTGTCCTATGGATTAATTATTCCATTTGTAGGATAATTACGCATTATGTATGATAAAATTAGTCACACAAAATTTCTTACCTTTTTTTTTCCCAAGTGGACTCATGCGATTGGATGAAACGACCTAATTTAATTTCATAGTCCTTGCCTTCTAATTATATGTTTCATGATCAAATAATCGATAGCATAGATAGAAATCAAGAGAAGAGAACTGCCTCTTCTAACTAAAAAAAAAAAACAAAGAAGACAGACTCCCACAAGAATGAAATATAATGAATAAAACTCATACAAGGTATAGCAAGATTATCATTGAAGATCAATATTATAAGATTAACAATTTTTATTTGATAATAAGGGATTGAAATATCACTTCTGGTCCTTATTATAAGAGCAAGTTTAATATTTAATTTGATTTTAAATATAATATTCCAATCCATTTTGTCTCTTATATTTATCTATTTTTTAAAAATTAAAGTAGCCCTTATAGTAGTTTCACATATTTAAAGTTTCATCAAATGGTAGTTCTAGCTAATACACATGTGACATGACTAATAAGGGTATTTAGAGAAGATAACACCTATTTATTACAAATAAATAATTTAATAATCTTTACCAATCTACTCAAATTAACTAACTAACTCTTATATTAAAGACAATAGGTAATATTAAACATAAAATTAGATGTTGCTTTATTGTTCTTTTTTTAAAAAAAATCTAGCTAATGGGACCATCATGAGAAGTTGATCTGGCAATTATGTAGACCAGAATGCCATGTGCTGATAATTAGAAAGATAATTATTGCCAATAATTTTATAATATCGTGGTATGAAAACACTTTTGTAAACAAGAAGTCGTAGGTTTGCCCCTTTAAATTCAATTTAGAAAAAAAAAAAAACAGAAAGAATTGGTGAAATGTGGGTTTGAAGGATTAGAGGATGAATGTAATAGCAGCAAAGTGCGGATCTTGTCTGAGAAAGATTCTGCAGGCGAATGAACAAATCTCTTATGGGTCTTTTCCGCATCTTTAGGCTTTGTTCTTCATTTGGGTCCCTTCCTCCATTCCCATTACGTAATCCTTTTCTTCACCACACATTTCTTCATTATTTAATCTTTGTTGCAAATTCCACTCATAACCTTAAAATCCAATCATAGGTTAAGGTGTGAATTTGTCACAGAAATTTTCATTCAAGAGCGCTGGGCACCCAAAAATTTTAAGCACAATTTTGCCTCTTATTGTTAAAATATTAATATTGATTGTTAAAATAGTGATATTAATCATTAATATTTTTAATGATGTAGGACAAAATTGCTGCAATTTTAAATTTTCATGGCAAATTTGCATACAAAAAACTTTCAGGTATCCAGCGCTTTAGCGTGAAAACTTCTTAAGCAAATTTACACTTTAACCCATCTAACTATATATCTCTACAATATATATCAACCAATTTGAAGCGTCCAAGGCAGAACAAGCGAGTACTGTTCGATTCCCAATCACATAATAACATGAACCATCTTCTCCACATTGCGACATGAATATAATTAATATACCATGATTTTTTTTTTTTTGATGTAATGACGAAACGGGAAACACTACAAGAAATTGTAAAAGTAGCAGCGGAACCTTTCTAGCGGTTAAAGAAAACCGCTAGAAATTTCAGATATTTCTAGCGGTTCCTACAAAAACCGCTGCAAAATACAGACGGTTTGACCATTAAATGCACATTTCTAGCGGTTACCCCCTAACCGCTAGAAAATTAGAGCTAGAAAACCCCCCGGGCTTTGGCGGGAACTTGGCGCCAAATTTGTAGCGTTTACTTTCTAGCGGTTCAGGCTAATAAACCGCTAGACACTGAAAAATTCTAGCGGTTGATGCATGAAGCGCTAGAAATTTTTTTCATTCCCCGAGGAGTTTAGAAATTTCTAGCGGTTCACGGCCGAACCGCTAGAGATTTCTAGCGGTTCGGCCGCGAACCGCTAGAAAGTCTGGCGGTTCAAGGCCGAACCGCCAGACTTTCTAGCGGTTCGCGGCCGAACCGCTAGAAATCTCTAGCGGTTCGGCCGTGAACCGCTAGAAATTCCCAACGGTCATATGACCGTTGGGAATTTCTAGCGGTTATGACCGTTGGGAATTTCTAGCGGTTAGGCACAAAACCGCTAGAAATTTCTAGCGGTTTTGTGCCTAACCGCTAGAAAGTTTCGGTCTATATATACCCCCCCCACACTCTCACTTCTTCAATCGTTCTGGAAGCGAAGCTCTGCTGAATTTTCTTCACAAACATATTTGAGTTCTGATTCAGTTGCAGATCCTTATTTTCAGGTAAAAATAGTAATTTATTGATAAATAATTTTTATTTTATGTTTTATTTTATTAATTTTATTATGTTATAGCTTATAAATTAATTTTTTTTATTTCATTTATAAATAATTACTATTTGTTGTTATTAGGATGCCTCGTCGACATGGGAAAGACCCAGTTGATCCTGAGAGAGCTGGACCCAGTGAGGTTCATCATGATGCTGATGAGCCATTTCCCAGCATTCATGACTACGATTGAGCGAGGAGGATATCCTCAGTTTTATGGAGCAGGATGGTATTGAGCGGACTGAGGAGGCTCATTTTACTGGGGATGAGCAACCCCATGCTGATGCTGCTGACGAGGAGGAGGAGGAGGAGGAGCAGCAGGATCAGGGGAATGAGTATCCCCAGGCTGCACAGCGTCCTGCTCCGAGACGTCAGGCTGGTTATGAGGTGGAATTTGTCGGTAAGTATTTATTTTAACTTTTTAAAGTTTTGATCAGTATTTAATTTATATAGAAATTATATTAATTTATTGATATATAATTTATTTCTTAATTAAATTTTGTAGACACTGAGGGGAACAGGTCCTATCGGAGGCTGACAGCCAGAGAGCTGTCTATGATGACGGGCGGACGAGTGGTTGTGCCGCTCAATGAGTTGGGCCAACCGACGAAGAAAGGTGGCCAGTTGTACAACAAGTACGTGCGCCTCCTTGGTCAGCAGTGGACGCTGTTCCCCATCTACGTGCAGGACTGGAAGAAGATCACCTCAGACAAGAAGCAGCAAGGCTGGGAAATAATGAAGGTAATATAAAATTGTTATTTATAATTTTTTTAATTTAAATAAATGATTATATATTTTGTTTTCAAATAATTTAATTGTTTGATTATAATTTTTTATTTATTTAATTTGTTTGTTATTTATAATATTTTTAAAAGTAGTTAAATGAATATATATTTTTAATTTAAATTATTTAAAAGTAGTTAAATGAAAATAATTTGTTATTGATTTCATTAATTTATTACTTATAATAATTTTAAATTTAGTTGAGTAAAAATATTTTTTTATTTAAATTACTTAATTGTTTAATTATTATTAAACTTTGATTAATTTATATTTTATTTATAATATTGTTAAATTAGTTAAAAACTAATTATTTGTTTTTAATTATTGAAATTGCTTAATTATTTGTTTATAATTTGTTATTTAGTTAATTTATTATTTTAATCATAGAGTAAATTTATTCTGGGGGAGGAGTTGAGGGCTGACACGATCAAGAGGCTGGGGATGGCATGGAAGAACAGGAGGGCCGACCTGTGGAGGGAGAAGAAAGGTGACGGGACGAGGCCCCTCCAGGAGATACTGGCAGATGTACCTGGTGGAGTCCCGGACCAAGACTGGTCCACTTACGTCTATTTTAGGATGACGGCTGACCAGATGGTATGATAATATTGTATTAATTATAATTTCTTTATTTTTTATCCGACTTGACTCATTTAATTTAATTTTTTTACATTTTGCTTCAGGCTCTTTCTAGGAGAAATGCTAGGAGCGTCAGGCATCAGACGATACGTCATAGGGCTGGATCCAGGAGCTTTGCGATCACTTATGACGAGATTGTGAGTACTTGAAATAAATTTATTAAATATGTAGATGTATTTAATTTGTAACTAATTATTTCTTTGATTTCATTTACAGATAGAAAAGACGCAGCAGGAGCGGGGATACACGCCCACTTATGGCGAGATGTGGCCGATGGTGTATAGACCCCGAGACGGGCGTGCGTCGGATGAGGTTGAGGAGATAGCGGTAAGTAATAAATTAAATATTAATATAATATCACAGTGTAGATATCATTATATTATAATTAACTTCTTTATATTAATTTTGGTAGGCACGGATGACTCAGGTCGATTCCGAGTTGCGTGAGTCTCAGGGGTCTGCCTTGGATCCCACCGCCTCACTTTTAGCGGGTCTTGGCCGGCCGCAGCACCCTGGTCGAGTTAGCGGGCTTGGACTTGGACCTACACCGACTAGGCTGCCCCGCTCAAGTGGCGCTGGCCCTTCATATACTGCTGGGAGCTCTCATGCGAGTGCGAAGCGGCCGGGTTCCTCATCTTCAGAGGAATTGCGAGAGGAGCTCAGACAAGAGTTCGAGGCCAGGATCGTGGAGCGTGATCGTCAGTTCCAGGAGCGTGATCGTCAGCTCCAGACGCAGCTTGACCAGCTCTTGGCAGCTGCTACGGCTCTGCGTCATGTGGTGGTCAGTATAGCTCCAAACATCTCGGTTCCTGACATCCCCGACCTACACATGCCACCAGTCCCGCCCCTACCCCGCCATCCGCCAGTCCAGTCCCAGCAGGTTGAGCGGCCTGCCCACCGTCAGCCGGAGGATTCAGCAGAGGATGATCCCGATGATGCTGCTTCTGCCCCCCACCCATGATTTGCTTTCATTGTATCGGATTTTATTAGAATCTTAATTTTACGGTTTTATATATTATTTAGATATTTATCTAAATTTTATATTTATTTGTTTCCTTTATTGATTTATTTCTATAATTTTATTTATGTCAAGTACTAATTAATATTGAAATATTTATTTATTTATTACAACATCAACATTACAATTTATTAAACACGTTAAACATATTAATTACTCGAAATAATTCTATAATCATTTATTAATTTAATAAATATTTTTAAAACTGTAGAATTTTCTAGCGGTTCTGGTGAACCGCTAGAAAATTTAGAATTTTCTAGCGGTTCACGTGAACCGCTAGAAAATTCTAAATTTTCTAGCGGTTCACCAGAACCGCTAGAAAATTCTCAAATTTGACCGAATTTTCTAGCGGTTATAAAACCGCTAGAAAATTCAAAACAGATGGAGAGAAAATTCCCGTTAAACCGCTAGAAATTTCTATCGGTTTGTAACCGATATTTAGAATTTCTAGCGGTTAATAACCGCTGGAAATTGAAATTTTCCGTTAAAACCGCTACAAATTTGTAGCGGTTTTGTAACCGCTACAAAAAAATGACCGTTCCTCCACCCTCCTTTATAAGCTGAAGCACTTCAACTGAATTTCATTTTAACTTCTCTTTGAGCTCTGTGGCATATTTTCACGAAATTTGAGCATTATTAGTCATGGATAGGTCGTGGATCAACTTGCACCGGTCGACTCCGCAATACTTGGCTGGTCTAAACTATTTCTTGGATTTTGCTTTCGCCAATGCTGCCGTAAATGGTAAGATTCAGTGTCCCTGTCCTAAATGTAATTTCAAAAAGTGGCATCCCAAAGATATTGTTAGGGAACATTTAATCTTTAAGCCTTTTCCGCGAGAGTACGTATTTTGGCAACTACATGGGGAACGGCTAGATATGGGTGCTGAGTCAGTGCCAGTAGTTTCACGGATGGGAGTTCGAGTGGATGAGGCCGATGCCGTGAATGATGCTGTGCGTGATGCTTTTGGTGTTCACGAAAGCTCGAATCCCAACGAAGATGAAGTAGAGGGACCTCAACCGGAGTTTCTAAGAAACGAAACTGCTCGGGAATTTTTTGACCTCATGACCGAAGCTGACAAGCCTCTTTATTCTGGGTGTACAAAGTATTCGAAGTTGTCATTCTTGGTGAGGCTGTATCACATCAAATGCTTGTGCGGTATGACTGACAAGGCGATGTCTATGTTGCTGGAGTTACTGGGAGATGCTTTCCCCCAAGCTGAATTCCCTCCGTCTTTTTACGAAGCAAAAAAGATTATTAACAAGCTTGGCTTGAACTATAAGAAGATAGATGCATGCCCAAACGACTGTATGCTATACTGGGGAGATGATGCCAACAAAGAGATTTGTACGAGATGCAAGACGTCACGCTATAAGTCGGTACGAAAGGGCAAGAAGCAAAAGAAGAAACCGGCCAAAATTCTCAGGTACAAATTATTACAGCGTGTTACTTGTTCCGTCTCTAAAAATATTCGGTATTTTAAATTTTTAATATATTATTTTCTTAGATACTTTCCTTTGAAACCACGGTTGCAAAGAATGTATATGTCATCAAAAATGGCTCAGCACATGAGGTGGCACGCGACTGAGGAAAACCTAGATGGTAGGTTAAGGCACCCACGAGACTCGGAGGCGTGGAAAGCGTTTGATGCGAAATTTCCAGACTTTGCCAATGATCCTAGAAATGTACGTCTTGCATTGGCAACCGATGGTTTTAATCCCTTCGGAAACATGAGCACAAGTTACAGTATCTGGCCGGTGGTGTTAATTCCATACAATCTACCACCTTGGATGTGCATGAAGCAGAGCTCCTTTTTGCTTTCCATGATCATTCCTGGCAAGAAAGCACCAGGAAATGATATTGACGTATACCTGCAACCGTTGATACACGAATTGCTCGACCTATGGACGAATGGTGTTGAGGCATATGACTCACATGACAAGCAACTATTCAATCTCCGTGCAGCCTTGATGTGGACAATAAGTGATTTTCCCGGTTTGGGAACTTTGTCTGGCTGGAATGTGCATACTGGGTTGGCCTGTCCTGAGTGCAATTTTGATTCTGTGCCATGTCGCCTTCCACACAGTCGCAAGTGGTGCTTCATAGGACATCGACGGTTCCTTGATTCCAAGCACAGACTTAGATTGCAACGGATTCGCTTCGATGGGAAACAGGAGAAGAGAGATCCTCCTGTTACTTTGTCTGGTATGGATATTTTGCGGCAGTTAGAAGATGTTCATATCGAGTTTGGTAAGAGTGTGGATCCCGAACGATTGGGACGACGATCTCGTGGGACATCTGATACGCAACCTATGCAATGGCGGAAGAGAAGCATATTTTTCACTCTTCCTTATTGGGAATCTAATTTGCTACGACACAGTTTGGATGTTATGCACATTGAAAAAAATGTGTGCGATAATGTGCTATATACGTTGCTCAATGAAGCTGGAAAGTCCAAAGACCATCTCGCAGCTAGAAAAGATTTACGGGCCTGGGGAATTCGTGAAGAGGCTTGGCCTGATGAAAACGACAAGTTTCAGCCAGCTAAATTCACCTTGACAAAGCAGAACAAGGATATCTTCCTCTCGACGTTGAAGAACATAAAAGTACCAGATGGATATTCTAGCAACATCTCAAGGTGTATCGATCTGCAGGCTCGAAAGGTTACTGGGTTGAAAAGTCATGACTCTCATGTTCTTATGCAACAGTTACTTCCATTGGCCTTGAAAAACACACTTCCTTCTGATGTATCGGTGGTTTTGGTAGAATTATGTTCATTTTTCAAGAAGTTGTGTGCGAAGGTCTTGGTAGCGGAAGAGCTTGATCAGCTGCAAAATAAAATTATTCTTACACTTTGTCACTTGGAGATGATATTTCCTCCATCATTCTTTACTGTTATGGTTCACTTGACTGTCCACCTTGTTCGAGAAGCAAAGGTTGCTGGCCCAGTTCACTATCGATGGATGTACCCTATAGAGAGGTACTAGATTATCTTTTATTCCCACCTCTTTAAATTTCACATTGTTCTTTCATTTACTCGTAATTATTAATGCAATTTTAACTTACAGGTACTTGGGAAAATTAAAATCATATGTTAGGAATAAGGCATGGCCTGAGGGGTCAATAGCAGAAGGTTATTCCGGAGATGAGGTCCTAACTTTCTGTTCGAGGTACTTTGATGACATGGAGACATCTTTTAACCGCCCGCGTCGCGTAGATGATTCTCCTCCCGGTCCTTCCACGTCAACTTTATTTCCTCCTGTTGGGAAACCAGTTGGAGGATATGAATTCTTCAGACTCACTCCTACAGAGAAACTCCAGGCACACAGACACGTTTTGATAAATTGCAGCCAAGTTGAACCCTTCATGCAGTAAGTATATATATCATATAAGCTCACTAGCTTTTACACTTTATATTTGTTTCTTATTGACTCTTCTAACAAATTACACTTTACTATAGTGAGTTTAGGAGTTATCTCAGGCGTCAGCTACGGGGCCGTGCGCGTTCTGCTGACATTGATAAAAGAGTCCACAAAGAGTTTCCCAGTTGGTTTACACGTCGAATACGTAATGACAACAGCCCATACACAGATGAATTCAGAGCTCTTTCTCTCGGTCCGTTAGACCATGCACGGAGGTTTACCGCGTACAATGTCAACGGCTTCAAGTTCTGTACGGTTGCACGTGATCAGGGATTGCTCACACAAAACTCTGGAGTTTGCGGGACATTCGGAACGAGATGTTATGCTAGCAGTAGTGATGGCGATATGCGCTTTGGAGGCGTCACTTACTATGGAAAGCTAATTGACATTATTGAGTTGACTTACCAGCTTTTCACCGTGACACTGTTCAAATGCTCCTGGGCAAATACGACAACTTCACGGGGACTCGCTACTGACCATTTGGGCATCACCTCAGTCAATTTCTCAAGACTTATTCATACGGGGGCATCTGAAGATGATGAGCCATATATCCTTGCTTCTGAGGCACACCAAATTTACTATGTCGAGGACGAGAAACATAAAGACTGGAATATGGTCGTTCACCTCAAGCCACGGGATCTTTACGATATGGGTGATGGTGACATTATTTACGACAGTGAACCCTTCCAACCCTCGAATTTTGAAGACTTCTTTCCTCAAGGAGATGATAATTTGCCACTTATCAGGTACACGTCTTTTCTTAAATTATTTAAATAATTAACTACTAATTACTAATTTTTTCCAAATACAACATAAATTTAACAAATTTTTTTAAAATATGTCCTTTCAGGCCGGATGATGATGGAGAGTAGCAGCATCCAAAATAAATTATTTAACAAATTTTTCGTCCATAAATACATATGTATAAATTAAAATTCGTAAAATTTTTTTAAAATAAAAAATTTTCATTTGTAGCGGTTATTAACCGCTACAAATTTTTCCACGAAATTGTAATTTGTAGCGGTTATTAACCGCTACAAATTACAATTTCGTGAAATTGTAATTTGTAGCGGTTAATAACCGCTACAAATTACAATATCGTGAAAAATTTGTAGCGGTTATGAACCGCTACAAAATACATACCTGTAAATTAAAATTCGTTCAGATTTTAAAAATAAAAAATACTAACTTTCTAGCGGTTAATAACCGCTACATATGTAACCGCTACTAATTACTAGCGCTTTTATATACGCTAGAAAATGAATAACAGCTACAAAATGTTATAAACGCTACAAAAACACCGCTACAAATGTGTCGCTGATCTCTATAAATACCATATCTTCTCTACATTCATTTACTCCATCTCTTTCCTTCCTCTCCTATTCTTCTTCATAATTCTCTCTTTTTTTCTTACTATCTCATATTGTGATTTTTTTCTCTTTACTCTATGGTAAGTGAATTTTATTTTATAATTCATTGTATCTTTTATTTGTTTTTATTTAAAATTTACTAACATATTTATTTCTCCTTTCCTTTCAGATTTTTCTTCTCCACATTTGTCATGCCCTCCTCAACTGATTCAAATACTCATCAACTTAATACTATAGGTTCAATATTCCAAAATATATCATCTTCAATTCAACTATCTTATTAAATATTCAATTAAATTATCTTGTTAGATTAAATTCACTTCTTTTAACACATTCATAATTTAATTACATATTTTTTATTACAAAATTTGAATATATAAAATGTAACATATAACTAATTATACAAATTAACAAAAATTCTTCAAATAATTTATTTAATGGTTTTTAAAATTATAATATGAAAAACCATAAATTTTTTTTTCTGGCACGGTAAACATTTCTAGCGGTTCAGAACCGCTAGAAATATTTCGTCAAATTTAAATTTCGCGCCAAACTTTCTAGCGGTTAAGAACCGCTAGAAAATTTTCCCGCCATTCTAAAAATTCAATTGGTGTGAAAATTTAATTTCCCAAAATTTCTAGCGGTTCTATAACCGCTAGTAATTTTCGCGCGCTACTGAAATTATTTAATTCCCGTTTAGCAGGTTTCTAGCGGTTACAAAACCGCTAGAAATTTTTTCCGGGGAAACTTTTCTAGCGGTTATAAAACCGCTAGAAACGTTTCCCCGGAAAAAATTTCTAGCGGTTTTGTAACCGCTAGTAATGTGTCTCCTTCAGATAATTTCTAGCGGTTCGTAACCGCTAGAAATGTTCTATCGTTTTGACCATGATGTGTAGCGGTTGAGATAACCGCTAGAAATTTTTTCTAACACCTGTTTTTCTAGCGGTTTCGTTAACCGCTACAAATGTTATTTGTAGCGGTTAAAACCGCTAGAAATGTAACACCATAACCGCTAGAATTAACATTTTTTTTGTAGTGAAAAGAAAAGTTTAGTCCTAGAACCCATTATCAAACTATAGAATGAGCGTGATGTTTTACAAGTTTATTTTTCAAGGTTATTATGTATTGTGTCATCTTTGTTAAATCAAATTAAATTGTCTTATTTTTTTATTCTTAACATCTATGTCATTCATCTTAGATTCGACAGGATATTAGGATGTGAACAATAAGAACATAGGTTTCCATTTGTTTGTAGTTTGACGTGACAAGCAATATTATAACTTTATAAGATATAATTTTATATAAATTTAATAATATAAAATTACATGCTATTATTTATAAGTTATAAATATACAAATTGTTAATGATCTTGAAACTTAGTGGCTCGAAAGCTCCTCAGTAATGAGAGGTAATAGGATCAAATCTACTTCTAACCTCTCATTAATACTCACCCCTCTAAATTAAAAAAAAAATAGTACAAATTCTTTTTCTAAACTCTATGCAATGCACAAAACTCACTCTAGTTTATTCCAGAAAGCTTTTTGTTTTTTTTTCCAAATGCAGTTATGCCAAAAAAAATATCTTTAATTATTATTAGTTAGTAACCTATATATAATGAGCAAGAAATAATTAGTTCACTTCTCATCTCATACTTAAACACTCCGCAAATTTCAAGGGAATCACACTAGTTATAAAAGCCTTTCATTTTTATTCAAGGAAAATACATTGTCAAGTGACATAGCTAGCTAGGCATATTCCTCAACAATTAGGGCATTGACTTTTGGAAGTAATTGCTGGGAAGAGGACAGATGAAGTCAATTCATCAGGAGACAAAACTTGTCCTCCCTCTATGATAGACCCTATGAAGTTTATTTGAATTCACATTTTCCTTTCGTTGGTGATACTACAGCTTCTTTGGAGATCAGATCACATTGTTCAACCTTTTTTTTTTCAAAGAAGATAAAGAACATATATTCAATAAAATAAAACATAGCTTTCAGCAAAAGAAGGGACATGAGTCATATACATTTGTTCGCCTATTTCTATCAATTGATGTGTGTTTTCACCTAATTTTAAGCTCACTGTTTTCCACACGAACACAAGGATTTTCACACTTGAATTTTTAAGATTCAAGATAACTTTATTCTTCTTAGCTTGACATATATTGTATTTATTGCACAAAGCAAAAATACTCTTAGCTTCAAGATTTAATTTCTTATTTCTTCCAACAAGCTGTTAGTTGAGATGATAAGTAGTCTCACCCTGTCTTATCCCTCCGTAAGGAGAAGAGCACAACTTCTAATTTCAGGAAGTGTACTTATTAGGAAGACTTTAATACTCTCGGCGTAATAAAAATTATTCTCAAATTTAGTGATTTGATAATACTTCAAGTTATGCCTAAAAAAAGATTTGTTGTTTCTCATGCCTGAACTGCAACATTGACATCTATGAAAATTAAACTAAATGACTCTTTTGTATTGCTTCAACTCTAAAGAAATACTTAAACGTAATAAACATTCACACATTCTCCTTAAGTAAAAGACTCTAATTTCTTGGCCCATTCAGAATCCAATTCACAGCAAATGAAAGACTAGTTAATATAGACTCATTCTGATGATTAGACCTTGAAAACTTTTCCCCAAAAAATTAAAAAATCTATAATCAACGTGCGTCGTGCAAGCGAAATAAAAGAGGAAAATAAAGACGCAAGATGGCTAATCATGAACTGAATAGTTAATTAGCTGGGAAAATTCAGGGACAAAGATAGTTCTCTGCTAATAATTACCAAGCTAGCTACATGCACATTCCATAAGCACTAACGATATATAGTATCATAGTCATTGGTTATCCACATCAGATAGATCATGAGCTTCACCATCAGATAGTAGAGTTGTAGATTAATAGGGAGGAACCCCGAGATTTGCTGAAGAGATGAAAAGGCCATCTTTTTTCATGCGAACTTCGTCGTCGTCTCCTTCCTGAAAAAGACATAAGAGACTCAGATATCAAAGTCAGGCTGCCATAAAAATGCATTATTGTGTCTGCAACAAAGTGCAGGAAGAAGAGGGGTGCATAATAATTTACCTGCTGGCGCACATTTGTCTTCTTCACAGTCTGATCAGGCATGAGACCATAGTGTATGTGAGGGAAGTGGGCCCACTGACACATTATATACACACAATACAAACACACCGGTCAGTCACTGTAGTACACACAATAAGAAACCCTAATCAACTACAAAATTGCTCATTCTCCCTTCCAATTTCAACTTTATATATCAGACATTCAACTCTATCGCTTTGCTAACCACATTATTAACTAGGTGGCTAGTTAGCTACTACTTGGTTATAGTTTATAAATAGAGGAGAAGAACGACCATGTAATCTATATGCTTTTGGATTCGATTTCCCGTAAAATCTTGAAAATTGATAGTTATAGTTAGAGTTTCATTTCTGTAAGATGGTATATAAGGTAACTAGTATTGCAATGGATTTGAAAAAAAAAATGAAGCTTTCTTGGTCTGGAAAAGATGGCGGATCTATAGATTTGGATGACACTAGTCAATGAGCAACTTTTTTATTAAAAAAAAGACAAATATAAACTGATCTTATTTCTATGAGCCAAATGACGGGTCATTATGTACTGCTGAAGCTTGTGATATAATAATAAACTATTGCATTGGAATGAGAATGTAAAGGAAAGTAAGAAGACCTAAATAAAATATTAGAACCCTAGGAGTTTTTACATTTATTTATTTGTTAGCGTATCTTGCTAGGCAGGGTCATAGGGATCATACATTCTTGGCAGCTGCGCTGAAGGCTTCTCTGTGGGTTATATCAGGATTTGCAGACTTGATGCGTTGGATCTCGTCCCTGCAGATGTATATATGTGGACCATCCAAATTTGCTTCAGCTTAAATGTATACACAAACAGTGACGAATCCATACAAAGTTCTTAATTAAGGTTAAAGTAGGATTTATTAGAAGATATTTAAGGGAGAGAGGGAGGGAGGGAGGGAGATAAGTAATACTTACTTGATGAAGCGATTGTAGGCAGATGGGACTCTCTGCCTCTTCTCAGGGGCTGCAAATGAAAGATCCAAACACACATCAGATTCATTTTCCTTGACCTCTAGTTGCAACCTTATTCTAATCTTTATTTTTTTTTTTTCCTACCATCATCTCATCATTATTGCTTTCTGCCCAAAAGGGAAACAATTAATTTGTCCACTGATACTGTTATTATGGGTTTCAAGCTCACTACTGAACTTGTTGAGGGGAATCCGGGCTCTCTCTCTCTCTCTCTCTCTACATCATCATCATACAATTATTCCCCTTCCCCTCTCGGGTTCACTCACTAGAAACCCCTAAAACAACAACTTATTCCTCCAATCTGTATTCTACAAAGATATTGGAACTGTCAAAAATGGAAGCAAAATTTACAGAGTGTTGTGCTTTGCATATAAAGATACACGTCCCATTATAGTTAATTAAGGTGAGCTGGGCAATATATTCCTGTGTTCTTACCGATTTAGGTTTGATGCTTTTCTTTAGAGGGAGTATGCATCTATACACTATTTAGAAGCGAGTGAGGGTTTGTTGATGACTATTGATAGCAATTGGACCAGAAGACATTCAATATGACTCATTTCACTAACTCAGACCTGGTAAATTTATTAAATGACAAAGAAACGAAAACCTGCAGGGAGAGAAAAACCTGATGAGATGAAATGTGCAGACAAGGGAGAAATTAATCTTACGTCTATTTACGAGGGGTGGGCGTGGAAGCTCTTCAGCTGCCGCAACCCTAGGAGCAGGAGGCACAGAGAAGTAGTGATTTGATTGGAGTTTGGCATCTCCTCCTGCCATATAAAAACCAGCAATCAGAAGAAGGCGTGGCGATTAGGGTTACTTAATTATCACATCTTTCTCTATCTATATCTCTATTCATATATATTTCTCCATTGATTGATACATGTTTATATATATATATATATATATATCAATGAGGAAGAATTCAAAATGAGATATATATGCACACGTAAATACCAGGAGGTTAAGAGACGACGGAGGAGGAGAGAAGAAAGAGTTGGAGAGGTGAAATTGATTTGCTGATGGCAGAAGCAATCCTCTCATGTTCACGATCACTGGAAGAAGGTTGGTGCAATGCCCACATCTCACGGTCACTGTCTTGAACAAGCTCGTGCAAGGAACACTCACCTGAAATATAATTCATCAGCAAAAATATAAAAGAGAAGGCACTTCATTCAGTAATAACACTTGATTAGAGGGAGAGAGAGAGGATAGGAAAAGCAATGTAGGAAAAAGAGTAAAGAGAAACCCTAAAGGGTGAAAGTGGGAATTGGGGAAGAAAATGAGGAATCTCATACAGCGAGGACAGTGTCACAAAGGTTGCAGTGGACATAACAAAGCTGGTCTGAAGGAGGGAAGTGGGTCAGCTGAGATAAGGTAGAGGCAGCAGTAGTAGAAGAGGATGACATCTCTTTGAGTATCTCCTTTTTTTTTCCTCTTTATCTTATAATAAAAATTAAAAAACCTTCGATGATTGATGGATTGGTCTCTCTCCTTGATTGATAGATTGACAGCTTACCACCCCGCACAAACAAACTTGAACCCACCGTCCCCCCTTGGGATATACAGATAAATAGATAGATTGATAGATAAAGCCCTTCTTTTTGATGATGAGGTTGGTTCAGTCTTCAGGAAGACTTTCAAAGCAGCGTGAGAGGGAACGAAAGAGAAAGAGACGCTGAGAGGTATAAAGCCACACCCACAAACACACAGAGACAGACACACCCTATTTATTCAGTCTCTGTTCATTCGATGAACATGATGTGAGTTTTTGTGTGTGTGTGTTTTATATACACATGTATATCAGTATATGTATATGTGTCATGTGTATATATGCATATGTGTCGTGTATATATGCAGGGCATGCACATCCACATACAATGTCATAGAAATATGTGTGGTTGGCATTCCCGATATGTGTATGGCGTGTAGAGAGAGAGAGAGGAGAGAGAGGCGAGAGAGATGTGGGGAGAGAAGCAAAGGAAAGGGACGTGTGCATGGACTGGTGAAATAGCTTTCACCCTCACCTGTTTTTGTTCAGCAGTTAAAAGTGGAGGGCTGTACTGTGGAGAGTGATCTCAATATATATATTGTACAATATTCAATTACATTTAACCCATCGTATGGTTATATAAAATAAGAGAAGGAATACTTGTGAAGTTCAGGAACATACTTGATTTGGCAAATTGTTATCGAATTTATTATGCTGTTGGGTATGTATCAAAATTCAACATTGCATGTTCCTCCTCCGCCTGCGTTGGGCTAGCTAGATGTAGTTCAGTCTTTACCGAGAGCAAGTAAAACTAGAGGAAGAGAAGCTCCATGATATAACATATGATATGGATGATGATTTGAAATCAAGTACGAACAGTACATTAACAGTATTATAAATAAATAAAGAAAAGCTTCTCATTGTGATTTGACTACTCCACCATATGGCTGGCCCTACACTACTGGCTAAACTGATACCGATTCATCGAGACGGTGGCAAAAAAGAAGGAAAAATCACAGTGATCGATGGCAGACTGGCTATAGCTAGCCAGCCCGCCAGCCTCTCTGATGGATCTATTTGGTTGCTGCTGCCTGCTTTGTACTTGTGATGAGACTGTTTCTTTTAGGCGTGCGTAAGCCCATTTGATTTGGTTAGAATCTTTTCCTTTCGCTTCCCTCTCATTTAACTCTCTGTCCAAAGTTGAAACTCAACGAGACTATATATACTCTGTATATACATAGAGAGAGAGAGAGAGAGAGATGAAATTGAGGGCTTTGGTCTTCATTCAATATTGGGATCATTGTGGTTGGTTTCATTTAATGAAGGAAGAGAGATCTTATCTCCGAGAGCATGGCGCGTGGAGTGGTGTGTGAGGTCAGTTTTGTCTATTAAATGAAAGGGCAATGAACACAAACTATATATATACACGCACACGTATATATATATATATATATATATATATCGTCCTATTCGCAATCTACCTAACATCAAACTCGTTTAAAGGAAAGCCGCACTATCGGCGCTGAGATCCAAGAAACGCGTCAGACGGAGATATTCATCTATCCATATAAGACAAAAAGAGAAAAAGAGAAAAAAAAAAAAAGGGACTAAAATACTCTTCTACTTTTAATATAGAACCCAATTCTAAAGTTAGTTTTTTGTTCCTAAATATAAAACTCATTTTTTATATTTATCAATTTTCTCTAAATTACCCCTATGGATACTCCCTCAACTATAATCAAGTAGAAGAGGGAGGGGGAGAAAGATGATTACGGTGTTATAGGAAAAATGTGTTATTTTTCTTATAATTAACTAACTTATATAACTTCTTTAATCTAATCAAATTAGTTAAATAGGTATTATATTAAAGATCGGAGGTAAGGGTGGAAACAGACCAGGCCAGGCCTGGCTTTACTCTTAAAGCCAGGCCTGAGCCTGGCTTGTGGCCTGTAACAGGCTTATCTTTCAGCCTGAGCCTGGCCTGTATAAAGGCCTGGCCTGGCTTGAAGCCTGTTAAAAAACCTGTTTTTTTTTTTAAATTCAAATTACAATAATTTTTTTAGGAAAAAGTTAAAACAAAAAAAGTATACGTAATAATTAATTTTTTAGTTTTGTCTTTTATTTAAATTTTAGTATCATAGGTATTGTTTTAGATCTTAATTACAATTTATAAGGATATTATTGAAAACTAATTCTAATTGTATGTTAAAATTTGGGACAAAACTATGTTTAGGTACAAAAAAATTAAGACAAATAAATAAAGAAAAAAAACTATTAATTTTACAATGAATAAAGAGAGTATCATAATTTAATTAATATAATACATAAGTTAATTAATCTATCATTCTTGGAACAAAAATTTTCTTTCCTATTTTTTATATTTTAAGATTTAAAGATCATATTATTTATTGATATTTTATTTTAAATTATATTTTATCTTTACTTGTCAACTAAACTTCAAAATCTAAAGAAGAACTAAGCTATTAACTATATATTAAAATAAAAAATAAAATTAAAGTGCACATTAACAATACCATTAACTAATTTTTTTTATATATTATAATTATAAATTTCTAACAGGTTCAGGCTAGCCTAACAGGATTAACAGGCTTTTAGAGAGCCTAAGCCTGACCTATTAACTTAAACAAGCTTTCAAATAGGCCTGAGTCTGTCTGTTTGGAAAACAGGCCAGGCCAAATACAGGCTAGGTCGTAAGCCCCTGACAAGCCGCCTGGCCTGTTTCCACCTCTAATCAAAGGAGTATATTTTTAATTTTCTAATTTTATAGGAGTTTTTATTTTGGTCTCTTAATTTTAAAAATAAACTTTTAATCTTCTAACATTAAAACTGTTAATAAAAAATAATGATATTAAATTTTTTTTTTACCGGAATGATATTAAACTTTTGAATATTGATAAAATATTATTAAATACTAATATATTAGTTTAATTTTTAGAACAACTATAATTGTTACATAAAATATCATTTAATACTAACAATTATAGGATTAAAAAATATATATTTTTTAAAGTTAAGGGACCAAATTAAAATCTTATATAAAATTAAAGACTAAATATATATTTTAGTCAACAAAAAAAAAGATATAATTTTATTTAAATATATGCAACTCTACTTCTATTCATAAGTTACATGTACCTCAAACTCACGAATTAAGAAGTGCATTAAATCAATAATTTTCTTCACATTTGTTCTTATTAAAGAAAGGATGTTATTAAAGTATGTTTATATTTTCTCTCACCTATTTATTTTATCTCGCTTTGTATTTATTAAATCTGAGTAAAATGGAAAAAAAAGTATTAATTACCCCACAAGTGACTTTAAAAACAAATTTTTTTTATAAGTGATTTATAAATAATAGTGATATACTTTAATGTTGCTTCTATGTCATAGATAGGGGAGAGTGCTTCACATTTTAAATGGAAAGAATTTTCATAAGCACAAAGAAAGCTTATATTCGCTACATTACAAGGACACTGATAGGAAATATTTTTTACCTAATACATATAAAAAATTTTAAAAAAGATACTTAATTAGTTAAGATTAAAAAATTTTCAACTTTATTAAATTTTTTAATATTAATAATACTCCCTCCGTCCTTATTATAAGAGACATTTTGCTTATGGCATGTTCCTATATATAAGAGACACTTACAAGTTATTTCTACTTTTTTTTGTTAATTTACTATTTTACCCATATTTATTATCTCCAACTCACACTCTCTCTCCCTCCCACTTCTCTTTCTTTTAATAATTTAATTGTTCTCTCTCATGCTCTCTCTCCTTATTAATGAGGGCATTTTTGGAAAAAATTATACTTTTACACATTAATTGTTCTAACTAATTTTAACTGTTTTTTTATCAACGTACTTCGGTTATTTGTCTCTTATAATAAGAAACGGAGGGAGTAATTAAGATGCTATTAAAGCAAAAGTGATACTCCCTTTGGTCCTATATATAAATTTCAAATAACTAAATCATGTTTAACGAATTAGCAGTTAAAATTAGTTAAATATAATAAATAGGTCAATTTTTTTTTTCAAACTTGTTCTTATTTATTAAGAGAGTAAATAAGAGGTACTAAATAAAAAAAATAATGACAAAGAATATGTGAGGGTAATATTAAATAAGTGAGAGAGTATTAAATATATTCAACTAAGGGCAAAATAAAAAAAAAGTAATAAATACTCTAACAATTTCAAAAACAAAGCTTATATTTTATATTAAACCCATTTCCAAAAGTGAAACTTATATATAAGATCGGAGGGAGTAGCTAGTAGGCAAGTAATTTTAATATGCTCTGGGGGCATTTTAGGTTTAAAAATACTGCTTGTTCTCAAAATTATATAAAATTCCTTACATGTTAAAACTCAGAAGACAAGTGTAGTTTTTACTCCTTGAACTCTAATTTTTGACAACTCAGTTTTATAATTATTTTATTCAATAAATTATGAAAATTGAATTGTGATAAATTAAATTTTAGGGACTGACTCGATATTTAAGAGATAGTTTAGGCACTCAAAATTATATTTCATTCACATAAAACTTTTCAATGAATCACTTATATTTACAAACCAAATAATAAAATTTTTTATTCTAATTAGTGTAAGTCTAGTATATTAAAAAATCATTCATAAATGAATAATATTTATGAGTTATGAATATCATAATTTCGTAAAGTATTTATATTATAAATATTTATGTTACTCAGAAATACATAATATTAAGTCTTAAAAAAAAAAAAGGAATACTTTCCCTGATCCACCATATGAGACGCCTCTAAAAGAATTGATTGGCCCAGAATATAAGTCAATCACTCGTAGAGTAAGTCACGCTTATTTATTAATTTTATCTCTATAATTAATACTTAAATGTAGTTTAAGGTTTTTCTGAGTTTTAGTGAAGGACATTAAAAGTAACTTATAAATAAGACCAGAAAAATAGAAAGAATTATAATAAGGTCCTAAGTAAGGAAAACAATTGAAAAAAAGTCCCAGAAGTTGTTATTCTCACTATAGGACTTATCATTATAGGCTGTTAAGATTGTTATTGGAACTTTTTGATAATTATTTTTCTTCTATAGGACTTGATTGTAATTCTTCCAAAAAAAATATACAACTTCTTTAATCTCTTTTCTCTTTCTTATTAATATCATAAAATTAAAAAACAATCATTAAAACCCTCTAAGTGACTTATATTTGGGACCAATTTTTTTCCCTGACCTATAATAGGGAATTGGAATATTAAGATGGTTAGCTATGTAATAGTCCCTCCAGTTTAAAATATAAGATAAATCTTATTTATTTACATTTATCAAAAAATTAGTTAAAATTAGTTTAAAATAATAAATATATAAGGCATGTTTATTAATAAAGAGAATAAGTAAAAGATACAATAAATGAATCAAATAGAAAAGAGAATATATATAAGATAAAATTGGAAAAAAAACTCATTAAATATTTAAACAAAAGCGAATGTTATTTTATTAAAAAAAAACCCAAGTCATTCTAACAAAGTTTAGCTTAGATTGTGAACCAAATGGAGTATCTCGTAACACTGATGATATTGTTAGAGTAGTCAAGATTTATGTGTAGGCAGTATATGGAACACTTATGTTTATAATTTATATATATAGAGAGTTTGTTTCTTAACTATTTAATTTCAAGATTGAATTAGTTATTAACGTCGGTAAACAGCTAAACAAACAATTTTCATGACCACGAGATGCTTTGTGGGATATATATATATATATATATATATATAATTCGTTTGTATTATGCTTGCTAAGTCAAATGCATCAAATTTAAATTGACTTAGGACTCATTTAAAATAACTTATAAATAATTTTTTAATCATGATTTACAAAATACAAGGTAAATACATTAAAAGAGTTTTGTCTTTAATTACATGCTGTGCTTATAAATGATTCTAAACATGACTACAGATGGGACCTTAGCCTATTCGCCGATGATGCCTAATTGGAGTCATGATAAGCAAATGCGCGCGTGTGTGTGAGTACAGTGTGTCCATGTATTACTGCCTCTTATGATCTTTAATACTCTTATGATCCTTAATATAATATCAATTTAATTAATTTGATTAGATTAAAAAAGTTAAGTAAGTTAGTTAATTATAAAAAATGTGACACTTTTTTTCTAAAATACTATAATCATCTTTCTTAATACCCCCTCTTCCTCTTCTACTTAATTATAGTTGAGGGAGTATCCATAAGGGTAATTTAGAGAAAATTGATAAATATGAGAAATGGGTCTTATATTTAGGACCAAAACCAACTCAACAATTAGGTTATATATTAAGGACTGGAGGAGTATAGAAGTTATTTAGAAATTAAATTTGGTCTTAAATATAAGACCTTAATTTACTCTGTCTCTCAAATACTCCTATTAATTATAAGGAGTTTCACTAGGAGAAAATTTCAATGGATATGATTAAAAATGATAGTTTAGATATGTTAACAGATATTTGTTATAAAGTCAATAGACATTTGTTATAATTAACTAACTTAACTAATTTCTTTAATTTCACCAAATTAGTTTATGAGGGGATATAAATCTCAAAGAGAAATACATACCAGGTCAAATCCATGTTCGAATTCAGGTTACTCCTCCGAAGCTCCATGAGCTGATCTACTGGTGTTGACACAGAGTCTAGGCTACTAGAGCCTAAACTTGAGTGGCACAGCAAAAAACCACATAAAAGATAATAGAGAGAGAAGGACAGATAGCCATAAAACTCAATGGCTGGGGTGAAGGGAGATGAGTTGAGGAAACTCCTATTTATAGGGCTAGGGTGACCACCATTTCAAGAAGGAAAGTGTAATCTCGCTCATTTATTATAGGATAATATTCTGATTCACAATTGACCAATAATGTTTGATTTATTCCTCTTCAATTAATCAAGTTCTCAATACTTAATTGAATATTCCCTAATCAATTATTATTCTTGATTACTGTGATTGATTTCCTTCAATCAAAGAGAGTTTCCTCTCTTGGATCAAATAATCTAGTCCATCAAGGGCGAACTTAGAGCTAATGTCCAACAGTTTAATTGACCCAAAAAAAAAATTGATAAAGGTGGCCACACATCCTCTGATTAAGATCTCATAGTATGCTTTTTTTGTTCCAGAAAAACTTGGTATTTCATGCTATTAATAACTTATATTAAAGAATATTAGACTCTCACTTGCTAGAAAAAAAGAATTATCAGACTCAACTTAGAGTCTATCATTCTCTAACATAGTTATTTGGATCTCAATTTTTCGTTAGGATTTCAAGATTCAAGCCAACCTTAATTAATGCTTCTTTTTTTCGCCAACCATGATTAATACGTAATATACGCATTTGTATAAATAACAAGTAAGGCAACATTATAGTTGAACTTTAAACACTGTCACATACTCACATATAGTATTACATTTCACTATCAGATGAAGGAAGCAGCCTACAGCTACGAGGCTAAGGGGTCTGTTGGAATTTGGACATGCATTTGGACTAGCGTTGGTTGAGCTTCTAAAATTTTTTTGAATAAAGCTTTTAGTAAAGTATAACTGAAAAATAAAACAATAACCATCATGTTTGGTTCATAAAAAATTTTAGTAGGTATAACCATGATTTTGGGTTTCTAGCTAATTGAAGAAATTTTGGCAACTTAAACACAAATTCTCCAGTTTAAATTCATACAAATGCAAAAATATTCTTTTGAAAAATTATTCACCCAGTAATTTTTGAATCTAACCCAGTGTGATATTAAAAGAAAAATTAATTTTCGTAATTGAAATCCAGACCCATCTGATTAGGAGACAGTGTGGTGAGACATACGTACACTTTAAAGCAAAGTGCGTAGATACATATAGAGAGAGAGAGAGAGAGACTTGAGGGCTGAAGCTGTGGCTTCCTGTCACATTCCCTCGGTTGCGAGGGTTAGGTGGTCAAAAGTCTATGTTCCTGCCTGCACCCATCATAATCCCCCCTCCCACAAAAAAAATAGTAGATATAATTATGGAGAAGAATCTTGAATATATATGAAATTTTAATTTATATGAAATTCTAATTTAAAAAGCTAGTACTTGATAATGTCAAAATAACACCAAAATGGGAGGGAATTTTTTTTGGTGGAAGGAAAGTTTTTTCAATCGAAAATTGTTAATGCCTATTGAAATATTGTCAATATCCATACAGGAGTAAGTAGTTAATTTATATATATATTTATTATATTAATAACAAAATATTGGTAGCTCAATTGTTATGCTATATTTTGATCCAAAGTGGCCCTTTTAAAAAGAATTTCCCGCCACCGCTACCTTGTCGGCTGCTGGCCTAATGCTTCGGTTCTTGGCAAGGGATGCCAGTCGATCTCCGTTGAAGACTTGAAGGGTTGGGACTTTTTTCATCAAAGGTTCTTTTTTTGTTGCTATTTTATCATGACAATTTAGGTTTTCTTCTCATTTCGACATTACAAAGCATTAGCTTTTTAAATTGGGATTTTATATATTCAAGGTTTTTTTTGAACATTTTTTCTTAATTATATTTTGAGAAAATTACATTAAATAAATTTTGATATATGATGAGACAATATTTATTATGAAAAATTGTTAAAATTATAATCAGAATAAAAGCACCATGATATAATTAATCGATTAAATGCATAGCATGCGATATGCCGTACGTTTGTGCTGGGCGGCTTGTCTTTACTTCTTGTTTTTTTTTGGTTTTTTTGGCCCTTTTACCTTTTCAATTCTTTCTTTCCTTCATTCAAACAATCAAATCAAAGAATATATTTATTTATTTTCTAAGTATATGTATCTTTTTATTTGTGACAATTGTTTTTGTGATACTATTAAATAGGTATTTATCCAAACATATATTTAAAATTTAGTTCGTTATATTATAAGAGACTAATCTTTCCGCTAGAGTCGATCTCATTGATAAGAAAATATACTATTTTATGGTTTTATAGCATTTTGGTTTTATTTGCCTCCATTTTGTTGATTCCAAACAATTCTTAATTGGGAAGCCATTTTTGTCATCCAACTTATCTACAAAGCAATAGGGTAGAGAGATGGATGGTACATTTTTTTAAATTTTGCCAACTAGAGGGGGTGGGTATATGAATGCGTGCAATGATGTACTTCTCCATCTTTGTGTGGTCTATTGACACAAGAGCTCTTTAAACAACAATTAATGTGTTTACTTCTACTTATAACTTATAACTAAAAAAATTGATATGCCATTGATTCCTATATAAAAGTATTTTTTTTTAAAACGAATGAGCTAGCAATTCTCATTACAAGTCACTAAGTATATATTAACATATAATTTATGGTTTTAAATATGGATAATTTAAATTTTTCTATTTTTAAATAAATTTAATAATTTAATCACATTTGCTTTAATCTTACGAGGTGTTTGGACATGTTTAATTTTCTGGGAAAAAAAAAAAGGATGTAAGAAAAAGAGAGAAGGGAATACATGTAAAAAGGGTTAAAAAGGCAGGCAAAAGGCATTGCTTACTGCAAGAGGGGCATCTCAGGATCTTTCATATCAATGTCACCAAGCAGCCTTCAGGATAGGAATGTGAAAACCGATAAAGTAATGCATCCATAAGATGCTTTCACGTCCAAAAAAATAAAAATAAAAATAAAAATGCTGTTTTTTGGGGGCAAAAAAGCCACAAAAATAGCATTTGAATTTCAAAAACCCAAAATGCCACCCCCATTTGCAAAATTCCAAATCAATCATCATGATAAATTGAAATTTTTAAATATTAATGAATTTACAATATTATCGTTTATGTCTTTTTTTTTTTTTTATAAAAGAATCTCAAGTCAGCCTACTGACTAACTAGCTGTTATGGTTTCGGAGGCTGCTAATGACTGGTGGCAAAACTTCAACAACCAGTCATATAATGTGATTAATGATATTAATGCTAATCATATTACGAACGTTGAAAAAATCATGTAAGATTGTATATCTACACTCGCTTAATCTTATGAAAATTTTCAATATTCGTAATGTGATTAACAATTTTTATAATGATATTTACAATTATACATCTACACTCGTTTAATCTTATGAAATTTTTATTTTTATTTCATTTAAAATAAAAAATTACTAAACTTACCAAATTTGACAGTTGCAGATTATATAATCATACACAATTGCTAGATTATTTATTTCACTTGTTATTTTCAAGGGTAAAGGCACCTTAACGAATTCCACTTTTACCATTTACCCAAAAAAAAAAAAAGACCCTATGACCGAAAGAAATATTTAAGTTACGTGAAAAATTATATATCTCCTGACTTAAAATTAGTTTGTTGGTTTAGAATCATTTAAAATAGTGTCAAAATTTAAGATAAATTTTTTTCCATAATAAACTCACAAGCCTAGACACTAGGCCTCTCTATCACTTCCAAGTACATCGCATAAAAATTCAGGAGAAGAGCTAAAAGAAACAAAATCTAAGATAATTTAATACGAATATATCTAACTTAAAAATTATAAATTATAATAATCAATATCATAATGCATAATGAAATATGTACCAAGCCAAATTGTTCACAAAAACATAAACAACATAACTAAATGTCCATTTATAATTTTTTTTAAAAAAATTTTGTTAAGGTATAGGTTCGGCTTTGTGGGCCAGAAGCAAAAAAGAGGAGTATAGGCTTGGACGCTTGAGAGACAGAGAGAGAGGGAGAGAGGAAAGCCCAAGTAAGCTATTGGGCTTAGATTTTACATTGGGCTAGTATGGGCTTCATTGGCCCAGGAAAAAAGAGTGACGTGGCTATTCTAAAACCAGATAACGTAGAATCGCTTTCTGCTAAATTTCACCGTTGTCCTTCTTCCCTCCAAAGACGAACCAGTGAACTGCTGCTATAACTACTCTTCCCTTCCTCCTTTCTTCTCTTCCGAGATGGCTCTGAATTCAGTATCGCCACTATCTATTAAATCTCTTCACGTCTCTTCTACGTCTTCTAGGTCTCATTCAAAACCCTTTTCTCCCGTCTGCCAAATCAACTCAAACACTGGTGAGTACTAACTACATGTTTGTATGTTCAGTTTGTTCAGTTGATTGAAATTGCAAAAGATCGCTTTGATTTTGAGTCTGAGAGAGAATGGATTGGCTTCTGATGTTGCAGATACTAAGAAATGGGGAAAACTGGTTTCCGCCACATTGGCGGCGGCGGTGATTACCTTCGGCTCCGACCTAACAGCTCTTGCCGATCTGAACAAATATGAGGCTGAACTGAGGGGTGAATTTGGTATAGGATCCGCTGCTCAGTTTGGTTCTGCCGACCTCAAGTTCGTTTCTTGAGAAATTTTGAATTACCCTTTTTCTTTTGTCATGCGAAACTCGAACTTCTGAAATGTGTCGCTGTTTTTTTTTTGTTTGTTTGTTTGTTTGTTTTTGTAGGAAAGCTGTTCATGTGAATGAAAATTTCAGGTAAATGACCCAACCTGCTCTTTTGACATAGGCAGGACTCTCGCTAGAGGCAAGTATATTGTATCGCTTCTTGATAATTAGATTCGAAGATTATATCTTTTTAACATTCATAACAAATTTTTTAAATTAATCTCTATTTAATCATGTTTTAAAATGAAACATGATGCAGGATATTTAGATGTTGAGGTTAACATGAAAGATGTCGATTCTATGATTCTTTTTCTTTTTATATCTCATTATAAAATTATATGTCATATATTTTGGTTCTAAAAGTAGGAGTTAGATAGCTAATTTATATAGAAATCAAGGAAATGAGTTAAATTACTTATTTGCAATAAAGATATCTTGGTTTCCTAAAATACTTCATTTTATCATCTGCATAGAAAATTACCTCACAGATGAAAAGCCCCTTCACTATGTGCAATTAATAAGATTGTTTGGGAAAAAATTTAAAATTGTTGAGGCAAAGTGAATTTGACTTTTTTTATTTAGAATTTCTAGCTCTTATATTTAGGACTAGAGTGAGTGTTATTTAAATAAAGCATTAGAATTTAAAATAATTTACAATTATCTTCCTTATTTCATGTTAGTGGTGGATGATTATATTATAACGTAACTAATGTTTGACTCCAATATGAGAAATGACAAGTTAGCAACTTGAAATTATGAAGACTTTCATGGGTATGCTCAAACCGTGGAAGTTAAGAGTGAGAACTGAAAGCATATTTTTAATGTATTACTGGTATTTATTAATTAGATAGTAACTAGGTGGAGGGGGCCAAAAGTATCAACAAGAATATAAGTAAAAAGAAAAATGAGGGAAAAATAGGATCACGGGAGAAAAAAATTAAAAGTCAAAATTAAAAAAAAAAAAAAAACTGAGAGAATAACAAATTATATGTGTGGATTTAGGTCCATGGTTTTTTTATTTGGGTCCATGAATAATTTTTTCTTGTTTTTTGGTGGCTACTACATTTGTAAATTAAGTGAGAGATACATGCAATCGATTTAGAATTTCAAGGGATATAGGGATATAATGTCAAATTTGAATTTTATAAATATACAAAGTTTTAAAAATTCGAGGGAGATACTCATTGATCTATCCAACCTCAATCTAGTGAGGCCCGCTAATGAATATGTTTAGACAGAAGACCAAATTAAGAAGAGTGAAAAATGAAAACGAGCTTGATTCCATTTTGCAGATTTTGATAGATGATAAAGAGTGAAAATTACAAATTGGTGCCCTATCTCGTTTCAGCTGTCTTTCATTTCTTCCACAAATCTTCCTTCTATCCTTCAACAAATTACAAACCTGAGTGGTTTCCATATTTATCTTTTACCTTTTTACCGAGTGAAAATTGAGAAATGTCAACTTTTATCCGAAAATCACATTTATAACGTATTATTTTGGAATCTAACAAAGTGGGAATTTACTGAAGTCCTGTATTTATGATCATTCTAAATGACTGATACAGAAGAGCCAATTTCACAGCTGCTGATATGAGGGAATCTGATTTCAGCGGTTCAACTTTTAATGGCGCATATCTTGAGAAAGCTGTCGCATACAAGGCAAATTTTACTGGTATATACTGCTTTTTGTAAATCCGAAGATTGTGACTTCATCATCATATTTGAATGGCTTCCCAAGAATCATTGCTTCATATATACATTCATGCATATGTAGAAATATGAAACTGGTTTATTCACCTTGTATAAAAATGCCCAATAACAGAGGTGTAAAATTAAAGAAAAAGGGTAAGATGACTTTGCAGTGTGGGATGACGCGAGGGGGCCTATCTACCAGGAAGTATAAATACAAAACAGAGTCAAGAAACTTGATAATATTGCTTGAAGCTTGTTTGGTTCTTGCTCTGGCCAACGGAGATGGTAACATATCTTTTGTAATCATTATAAAAGGTTTTGTTTACTTCTTCACCGACTTCTTTTCTGAATGTCAAGGTCAGTCACAAGCAAAGTTTTGTTTCTTAAAAAAATTTTCAAATTTGTCCTAAAGTCTTTGTATGTTCCTTGATAACACCATTCATGCATATCCAACAGAATGATAAATACCTGACGTACATATGTCATGCTTTTCGTTGTTCTTGATGATTTTGTTGTTATTGTTGCCAATACTTGCTCAGCTAAAATTCAAATACTTATCTCTGCAACCGATGCCTCAACCTCAATATATTGTCTATTCTTGCAAGGTCTTAATTAGAACCCACTGCACAACCAATTCCACGCACCCTATTTAGGCCACTTGTTTCCTTAACCACCACCAACATCAAGCTCCTAAAGCCTTTCCATCAGTAACACTTTTTGCTTCACAGAATTGAGGCTTGCCAAGAGAATTGGTGTAAACATCGTGAAGAAGCACACAACCCAACAATTGCTACACCATCTCCCTTTAGTATATATGTTTATCTGTGTCTCGTGGATCAAAAGGTCCAAGTTCAAGATGCAAATGGTGGGTTGTAGAAAGAGGTACTGGGCTGTCTTTTAGAATAGATTGGGGAGTACTTCAAGGATGAAATGTTGAAGAATTGAATAGGCTTGGGCTGCAAAACTCAGTGAGGTTAGACATGGGCACCAGAGAATTTCAATTATTGACCCTTGTCCTATACATAAGAGAAACTAAGTGAGGTTTGAGGGGGAAGCATGGGTTGATAAGGAAATAATGCTTGAATATTCAACCATTTCATTTGAGTACTCTGGGGGGTGTTCAAGGCTGGACCGTCCCGGTCGGCCTGTTCCGGTCCCGGTCTTATTGGGACGGGACGGATCCATCCTGAAATTTTTCGGGACGGGACAAAAAAGGAACCGGGACGGGACGAGACACGGGACAACCCCGTCTCGTCCCGGTTCCTTTTTTTTTTTTAATTTTTTTTAATTTTTTATCCTATTTATATAATATCATTTTTTTCATATTTTTTTTAAGATTTGAGACTATTGTATGGAACTATGGATATATTTATCTAGAGTTTTTATATTTGTTAATGATTTGAGATTATTGATGATTAGAATTTTTAGTAAGTTTTTATTGTGTTAAAAGCTTTTGTTTAGAGTTTTTAATGACTATTATATGTAATATTTTGAGCTTTTGTTAAAGAGTGCCCAAAGAAATAAAAAAGAAAATAAAAAGATGTTTTTATAAGGTTTAAACCCAAAAAAATAAAATTAAAAAAATCAGATTTTTAAAAAAAATATAAAAAAATTTTAAAAAAATTTTAAAAAAAAACTTCGGGACGTCCCGGTCCTGTCTCGTCCCGATCAGGACCGAGACAACCTCAGGACGGGTCGGGACACAAGACAGATTTTCTGTCCTGTTACTGTTCATCGGGACGGAACCGGGATGGGCCTGTCCCGGTCCTGATTCCGAGCCGTCCCGTGAATACCCTTAGGTACTCATATGCACACACTCGTCCAGTCCTTAAGGTCGGATTTAATTGGGGAGTTAATGTTGGTTCTATATATAAGATTTATTTCACATGTTTATTAATTTTTTCTGAAATTAACCCTATTGATATTCCCCCAATAATAATTAAGTAGGAGGAGGAGAGAGGAAACTACAAAAGATGCTCAGGGTGTTTTGTTTTTTTAAAAAGTCATTAATCATTAATTAATTTAACTAACATAATTTAGTCAAATTTGTTAATTAGATCTTACATCAAAGACTGGAAGAATATGCGTATATACATATGATGTGCTCCTAAGTTCTATTACCTAACAATCAATCATCATGACTCTAAATTTTGTTTTGATATTCTGCAGGTGCTGATTTAAGTGATACATTGATGGATCGAATGGTAAATTAATCATCCGAGAAATTTTTAGTTTTATCAGTGTTTTTTAATATTAAATTAATTATCTGACTTCATGGGGTCGCTAGGTTCTTAATGAAGCTAATCTCACAAATGCCATCCTAGCTAGAACAGTCCTTACACGTAGTGACCTTGGAGGTGCCGTCATTGAAGGGGCTGACTTCAGTGATGCTGTTTTGGATCTTCCCCAAAAGCAGGTAATGCCTTTAATTGAATGTACTTCCACTCTTAGGCATATTAATCTTACCCTCGTACTAATGATTTCTGTACCATCTACCTCATTATCTATATAATAGGTAGCCATGGATCCCAGCTTCCAGTTGATTCGCAATTTGCAGCCGGCTTTCTGATTATGCTGATTCTTTATGTGTATTGTGATATTTACTGGATCAGTTAATGAACAGGATACTTGTTTTGTGTAGGCTCTATGCAAGTATGCCAGTGGCACAAATCCTGTAACAGGAGTAAGCACGAGAGCGAGCTTAGGTTGTGGGAACAAAAGACGAAGTGCGTATGGTTCTCCATCATCTCCATTGTTAAGTGCTCCTCCTCAGAAACTGCTTGATCGAGATGGTTTCTGTGATGAATCAACTGGTCTTTGTGATGCAAAATAGTTGTTTGGACGTTGGAGCATGAAGTTGTTAAGATGCGGCAATATCCATATTGTGTACATACATACTTATGTATTATTAGAGATCCCAATTGCAGCATCTGAGGGCTTTGGAACAACACATCCACTGTAATAATATGATATCTAATCAATTATTCTATTTGAAAACTATTGAGTTGAAATTTCTTGCACTGTCATTAAAATACCTGTTGATTTTCCGTTAAATCGCTTACATATATTTTCGCTTGAGCAGGGTTAAATGTTTTTGCAGAGTTGCCGTTGTTTAAGGCCCTACTTAGGGTCCAGTTTCTCTTTGCAGTGTGAAAAGACAAACAAGTTGAGCCCACCGAACAAGCCCGCTTTTTGTCCTCATCTGTTCTCGTGAAGGAGGCCAGGAGATGAGTTTGATACCCATTGCTGTGAAAAGATGAAATTTATACCATTCAAATTTAATTTTAATGGTTCACATACAATAGTTTAACTAAACTAAAAAAAGAAACACTTCTTGATAAAAGACTGACTATTAGGAAACTTCGTTTTACCATCTTTAGCTAAGTTGGTCATAACTGACTTTTTTTTTCCTTCCCTTTTTTGAATGAGAAAACTGGATACAGACCAAAACAATAAGGTCAGGTTGATAGCCTCCATTTATGAAAGGGCGTTGGTCATCACTTTCAGTTCATCTTTAGCTGAGTTGGTCATCATCAACAATGTCCTTGAAAGGGTGTTGGCCATCACATCCCCTGATGATTAGGTTGATAGCCTCCAAGTTGTTAGAGTCTGGGACTTCCTTAAAAGTCTTGTTCCAGCACAGGTTAAGGCCATGAATGATACCGATCATCTTCGTAATCGTTGGGGGGGGGGGACATTGGTGAGTTTACAGCTAAAAACACAATCCAATTATCTGCTTCGTCTTGTATTACTCCTCTGCAACCACTTCTTCCATCCTCTAAAACAAAACCATCCACTGCTAGCTTGATCGCTCCATCTATATGCATAGCACTTCGCCCCTCATTTGTTTCATTGAAATTATAAAACTTGCAGTACTTCAAGAGATCTTGATATAGACATTCTTTGGCAAAACTAGAAAGCCCGTTGCTAGGATTATTTGTGTAGGTGTGTTCAAAAGACGATTGTATCTAGCACCCAGATATCCCAACAGATATAACCAAAGAGGGTAGCCCACGGAATCTTCTTAGTCTGGTCGCTCTCCGCTTCCTTGGTAAGGTTCCAAGTAACCTACTCTGCTTCTTGATTGGATAAGAAGGTGCTCCACATCGAGGGCTTGATTACTAATTTCCACTTGTCCCTTGCATTAACACACTCACGAAGAAGGTGCATAGAATTTTCCAGCTAGCTACATCCAAAAGGGCAATTTGACTCCAATTGAATGCCTCTGTTTACTCTCACTTGTGCCATGTGGACCCTATCATGAACAGAATAGCCCCATAAGAGGCTTCACCTTCTCCTCCATCTCCATAGACATTTCCATACGCTCCCCTCTAGTTGGTTGGTACCTATAGAAATGAAAAAATATGTAGACTTTATAGTAAAGATACCACTAGTAGACGGTTTTCATAAAAGTTTATCTTCTCCTCTCTCCTCTTAGGGTGGCTGTGCACAAGTAATTTGATCCACAATGTGAGGATAGAACCATAGAAGAAGCTTTTGTCTGTCCCAATCTCCCCCAATCGTCACATAGTCAATCACACGCCCCTCTCTACTAATCATCGTTTCAAGCCCAGGAATGAGATCAATTAAAGTAATGTTGATTTTGGACCAGTTTTCAAACTAGAAAGAAGTAGAAAGTCCATTGCCAATTTTCCTTCCCACTCCATTCTTAAACTATTTCTAAACTTCACAAATTCCCTTCCAAGTAAGAGAAGAGTTGCGGGACTTTTTCACCTCCGGCATATCAGAATTGCCATGCCGGTACTTTGATCTCAAGACTTTGACCCACAGTGCCTCCTTTTTGCTAATAAGATTCCAACAAAGCTTCATGATGTAGGCTTCATTTTGTTTTCTCAAGTTCCTTAAGCCCAGTCCCCCTTTTTTCTTATCACGAAGAATTTGATCCCAAGAGATAAGTTGCATTTTTCTTTCGTCTTCATTCTCTCCCCATAAAAAAAACTCCTACTTGGCTGTTCTAATTATCCCAGGAGCTCTTTATGGAGAAATCTAGTTTGAATGTGGTAAGAGGGAAGGGCTAAGAGGATTGCTCTAATGAGAATTGTTCGTCCTGCTAAGTTAAGACAGTTGCGTTTCCGTCTCGAGAGTCTTTTTATGTCTTTTCTAGTAGGGGGTGCAAAGTTGATGTAGGACACTCTTCCATGGATTAGATGAATTCCCAAGTACTTGCTGAGATCACTTGTAAATCCTACTCCCATCTTTTGGCTTGGATCTATAGCCCTTGAGGAGTGCACATTTCTGGAAAAGCATATTTTTGTCTTTGCCTTGTTCATTTTCTGACCAGAAGCAGCACAAAACGAGTTCATGCAATTCATCATTGCTTCAACGTGAAAACTGGTAGCTTCACCAAAGAGAAACAGATCATCCGCAAAGAACAAGTGAGATATGCAAGGTCCTCTGGAGTTCCTCTTAATTGGGGGCCAATATCCGTCTTCAATAGCATCTAGGATAACATGATTCAGTTTGTCCATGCATAAAGTGAAGATATAAGGAGAGATAGGGTTTCCTTAGCATATGCCTCTTGTCAGAGTAAAACATTCAGTTTACTGACCATTCCAAAGAATTTTGAAGGAGGAGCTGGTAATACATGCCAATATGACATCACAAAGTTTATCACATACACCAAATTGTATTAAGGGTGTCTTTGATGAAGGGCCACTCTAATAGGTTTTTTCAAGATCAACCTTAGCAGCCAACCACCATACTTGCCCTTTTTTCAGCTTCATTGAATGTATAATCTCTTAGGTGATAATGATATTGTCACTACTTTGGGTGATAATAGCTGATTTTTTAGTGACAAATGCTCATAGAATACATGGTTTTTTTTTTTTTTTTGTATCCTTGATCAAGTTTCACCTTATTTAGAAGTGGTGGATTTTGATGAGGGATAGTAATTTTGTATTGGTTTTGACGATTTGATTATCAATGTTTTCAGTATTATAGGAAAAAAAAGTACTTTTCAGATTTTATATTTATTTAAATAAACTTTTTAAAAAATATAAAACTAAAAATTAAATAGAATCTGGATAATTAGTTTTGATCTGATGGTGCAGATTTGCTTTAAATTCATGTAAGTAGATGCACACACACACATATATATATATCTATATATATGAGATTTGGTGGCTACATTATGCTATAGCTTCTCTGCTTCTTCAGAATCTCATCCTCCCATATTGATGCTTCCAATTTGCTTTCTTCCCATGAATTATAGTGCAGAAATTTCAGACTGCACAAATCTATTGCATCTTGAAAGACATGGGATGACTGTAGGTAAGCATATTTTGTCTTTTAACAGAACCGATACAGGAAGTTCAATTCCAAAAGAGATTCTTACACTAAAAGACAGGACCGCAGATGAAAACTCACTGCATATGGGTAATTTATCCAATATGTATAATACTACAGTCCTTAATATAATATTTAGTTGACTAATTTAAAAAAATTAAGTTATTTTAAAGTATTTATATTTATCATTTTTCTCCAAACTAATTTGCCTCACTTATAAATTGATATATTACCTTCGGTTCTTAATATAAGAGCTTGTTTGGATTTTAATTTGGTCATAAACATAAGACCCCAATCTATTTTATTTCACATATTTATCTATTTTTTTTAAAGTAGTCATTGTACTAGTTGCAAATGTTAAAGATTTCATCAAATCCTAATAGATATGATTAGCAAGGTACTCCTCGGATCTTAAATATAAAACCTTTATACACACTAGTATAAGGGTCTTATATTTAGGACCAGAGGAGTATTTAGGAAAGACAATACATATTTAATACAAATAAATAACTTAACAAACTTTCTTAGTATACTTAAATTAGTTAACTAGTTTTTATATTAAGAACTGGAGGTAGTATCATCTAACAATGCACATAAGTGTTTTAAAGAGATCATATAACATATGCTATAATTAAGTAATTTAGTATATTCTTTAATATTTCTAAATTACTTAACTAGGTTTTATATTAAGGACCAAATGTAGCAGCATTAAATAGCTTATAGCTTCAGCTTGATAACCTTAATTACATCACGCCACATATGGATAAATACATGTTTTTATTATTATTTGCAAATTACTAATATGAAAGATTAATTAAGACACGCATATACTCCCTCCGTTCCTTATTATAAGAGACATTTGATGCTTATAGCATGTTCCCATATATAAGAGACACTTAAAAGTTGTCTCTAGTTTTTTGTATTGATTTTCTATTTTACCCTTATTTATTTTGTCTCCTACTCATACTTTCTCTCCCTCCCACTTCTCTTTCTTTTAATAATTTAATTGTTCTCTCTCATACTCTCTCTCCTTATTAATAGGGGTATTATTGGAAAAAATATTATACTTTTTATACATTAATTGTCCTCAACTAATTTTAACTGTTTTTTTGATCAACGTAATTTAGTTATTTGTCTCTTATAATAAGGAACGGAGGGAGTATCATTTAAGAACAACCGAAGGTAGTAACTTGTAAGTTTATCAAGTGAGATCCGTTTGTTGAACCTTATAAAGTGGCAAGTGTTGATGAAAATCCTTTAAACTTTCTGTACGCATATATTTGTGATGATATAAGAGAGTCCTTAGAAGCGAAGATCAAAAATTAGAAGAAAAGCAACTTTGCAAGAACTGAATATTGCCAAGACACAAACTAGTGATATTCCCAACAAGAAATCAATCGAGTTGCTTGCTCTTTACTTTTCCCTTATATTGTTGAAATATTGTAAAGGAGTTTCTCGTAATTTTGCTCTGTGATGATAAACCCTTTTCAAATGGACCCACAAACTAACCAAGAAAGAATATGAAACATGAATAATAAACTGCGAATCTCTGTCTCCTTTACGGCTGTTACCAAGACATAGGAATTATGAAATGTGTCGTGTTGGCGTGACATATATGTGTTTTAGTTGGAACATCGTTTGATGGTACATTGGTTTGGACCACCATGGATATATGGATATGATGAATGATGATCTCCGCCTGAAATATGAACAACCACTTCATGTGCTTTCGTCACCGCAAAGTTTTCTCGATCATAATTTGCTGCCTCCCACTTTCCATCAATACATATTTATAATTGTGTTTCGACTTTTAATTCAAAGAATCTGCCTCCCTTACTTCTAGGAAAAAAGACAGTAAAATATCATCAAAATTACTAAATGACAAATTATGGTAGGTAAATTTCAAAATCCCAATTCAGACCCCAGGTACCATTTTGGAATTTTCAAATCTTGTAAAATTACACAAATGTCCTTTACCTTTTTTTTTTTACTTTTTTTTAAATACTGCCACATCAGCAATTTCGGCCACCGGAGCTCCGACACCGGCGACCCTGCTGGTGACCAACCACCGGAGCTCCGGCGGCCGGTCATCAGAGTTTCGATGACCGGTTGTCGGAGCTCCGATGACTACTCTTTCTTATATATTGACTACTCTTTTTTAGCCATTGACTACATTTATTTTTGAACTTTGATGACACATTACCGGAACTCCAGTGACTGGTCAGGGGTACTCTAGTGACTACTCTTTCTTATGTATTGACTACTCTTTTTTAGCTATTGACTACATTTATTTTTAAATTCTGATGACTACTCTTGCTAAGCTATTGACTACATTTATTTTTAAATTCTGATGACTACTTTTGCTAAGCTATTGACTACTCCAGTAATGCGATTTACTACTATTGTGTAGTCAATAGCCATATAAAAATATTCATTGGAACTTTGAAAACAAAAGTTGTCAATAGTTAAAACAGAGTAGTCAATAGCTATATGGAAGTAGTCACCGGCACTAAGGACAATGTTGTCATTTTACAAGATTTGAAAATTCCAAAATAGTACCTGGAGTCTGAATTGGGATTTTGAAATTTATCTACCCTAATTTGTCATTTAGTAATTTTGAGGGTATTTTACTGTCTTTTTCCCCTTACTTCTACGTATATATTGCCAACTTGTTTTATGTTTTTGTACATTGCTAAATATATTATTACAAAAAATCTATACAGGATGAGGCGAAGCAAGAGGTCAAAGAGAACATTAAATGTTGTTATTAAACGAGTTTTTTAGGGTAAAAATTTATTCAAATATTCGACTTAACCTAATGAGATAAGACTTCTTCAAATTACACTAATATGTAGAAGCTACATATACATTAGATACCGACTAACGTAATTGGGGTGAGATAAAAGAGACAAAAGTTTCTAATAGGTTTTTAACATAGTTACATTCTTAAAAGTCAACTCAGATATGGGTTTGTTTGGAATAGCCTGTAAGCAGCTTTTCAATTATAATTTATAAAATATAAGATAAGCATATGAAGGGAGTTTTGTCTTGACTTATATGAAATATGCTTATAATAAGCACTTAAATAAGTAGATCCAAATGATGCATAAGTTAGATTCTCAAAATTAACTCAGATACGACAGGTTAAGCTAATACAATCTTGCACTAGCTAAAGGTACGTACGTATAGATATACTCATTCTTGCTAATGGTGTATATATTCTGTATGGTAAAAAAAGGAGGAACAATGATTGCTGCATTTTGCTGGCTCCCTGTAGTCTACTCAACTTGCATATCATGACCAAAAAGGAAAAAGGTTTGAAATATGGGAGAAAGTATCTGAATGTATTATGTATGTGGAGCAATGAATCTTAAGAATTGTTTGAGGACTAAAATGAAAGGCCCTTTTTGTAATTGAGATTGAAACAAAAGAAAAATATTAAATAGAGGGACAGAGAATGGATGAAGGAGGAGAATTGTGAATCCAGGAAGTATGGAGGTTTGGGATTTGGGGAACTAAATTAAAGAAGCAGGTTAATGATGTTGTTGGTTTAAGGTTCACATGGTTATTAATAATGTTATCTTAGTCAGCAAACAACAGTAGTATTTTTTTAATTGCTCCAATTATTCAGTCACGCTGTCCCACATGTGCCAACGCGCATGGTCCTCTTGTTTTGGATTTCAGAGCCAACATAAGTCAAGTCTCTCTCTCTCTCTCTCCAAATCTATATTTTCTCAAAAGTTAGGTTGAGTAACAATAACTCCATGCTTAGAGAAAGTGTTCTGGTTTGAGCTTTCTGGATGAAACAAAAAACATAATACCATGTCGAGAATTCTGACTTAGCTTGACTTAAATTCAAAGGTAGTACTAGCACTGCAAGTATGTTAAAGAAAAGTGGCATTTCTTTGCATTTAGAAAAAGAGAGATATATATACAAAGACCTAACACATAGACATATTTCTTTGTATTGTTTTTCTCCTCGATCAAATATACAAAAACATGAATGTAGAATACCAAAAAACCCTAAAGTGCAGGTATATATGGAAGTCAAGCAAGCCAGCTATAGGTTAAATATGTAAAAAGTCTTTGAAATGGCCATTCTGAACCATGCATGGAATTATCGTTTTGGCAAGCATGCTGCTGGTCTCTCTCTCTCTCTCTCTCATAGAGACTCAGCCCTTAGCTAAGGGTTGAAACATGAATGATAAGTTTGAAAGGAGCACGCTTAATGATTGTGTCGCCTGTGTGAGTGTGCCATTGCTTAAAAGGAATTCAGCGTTTTGACTCTCACATAGTTCACTCCCAATTCCTCCTTCCTTCAATTCAGTGACAGCCACATGATATTATTATACACTTGATTGTTATTGATAATTCTTGTTTCCCTTCAATTACACTTCCTCATATGTTCATTAATTAGCTGTTTTAAGTATTTCCTTTACTGTGTCTGCAAGTCAGCAATATATATATGTGTGTGTGTATATATACACTTACAAATCAACTCCAACAAGCTCAAACACATTCCATTATGGGAGCCACGGCTTCATCAGAGAATTCAGAAGAAATAGGTCCAAGTGGTTTTGAGACTTGCATGTTCTTGTTTCATTCTGCAGCAAAGAAGAGGCATGTTCTTCATAAGCAGGTAATTAGATTTTGATCTTCAAATGCTATTTTACAGAAGCTGATACAGGCTATATTAATAAAACTTGTAAGAATCCCACTTTGCAGTTTAACCTTTGCAAAAACTCATTCTGATAATAACTCAACTGATATATATATATATATATATATATATGATGAATAATGCCAAATTAGTTAGATATACAGATATATAGCCAGCATGCAATATGATCTTATTTCCAATGGACTAGTTAGCATTGTCTTCATCCCCAGGATTGATAAAAAGAACAGACCGAGAAAGAGCTGATTTACTGGGGATGTATGTGCTAATATTCAAGTTCTTCCTTATTAGTTTTGACCATTACTGTTGAATTATATTGTTTGTTTAGTTTATAGCAGCTAGCATAACACCAATACACGCAATACCTGAATTTTCTTTTTGTTTGTTTGTTTTTATAAACATTTTGGTTAGGATCACGAGTGTTCTTGCATCCTCAGCCCTCGGTTTGCCACTATAAATAACAAATAGAAGAGAAGATGATATTTTATATATATTATTTTTCCAATTCTTAATTCTTCGTGCTAATTAATAAATACTGCTTTAGGTTATATGCATGTGAGATTAGTCCTTGCTCACTTTCAAATTCATTTGGAACAATTCAAATTTTCTGGTTGTAACTAGAGAGAAAGTAAATATAGTCACAAACTTATTTGACACAGGAGAATCTTTTACTGTGTTTATCTGTCTTTAGTTATACAAACTATCTGATTGGATACAAAATACGGTCTTAATTATTTTGTAGGTGAATCACCTTGGTCACCTCAACGGAATGGAAAACTCATTCCATTGTTATACAGTAACTGTGATATGTAACATCTGCAACAATATTACATATATATATATATATATATATATATCCTTGTTATCAATATCCATTCTCAATCATGTCTTTGTTTTTTTTTAAATATTTGTTCATTCAAAGGCATAATGCAAATATTTCCATTTATGAAATCATTTTGTCTATTTTTTTTTTTTAATTTTGGCTTTCATTCTATAGCTTCTATGTCGTGAAGAGAAATTCTTCTTGAGAATGAGGTATCTTTGATTATCCACCAGGATTATTTGTTAATTAATTAAAATATATGTTAACGTGTTAACTGGTTTTGTTAACGTAGAAAACTTTTTTTTACCCTTAAATTTAATTTTCTCTGATGAGACTTAAATTTAGTGCTACCTGGTCCTTAATTAATATAAAAGTTAATTTAGAGTTGGATTTAGTTTTAAATATAAGAACTCAATTTATTTTTTCTCCCAAATTTATATTTTTTTCTCTAAAATATTTCTATTGCATTGTAAGAGGTTCTCACCCAGGAATAATTTCAATGTACATAATTAAATAGGATAGTTTATGAGAAATAATACAAAATGTGGCACATACAAAAACAATTGTAACAAATCACTAACTTAACTAATTTTTTTTAATCTCTCTAAATTAATTCTCTAGCTCTTATATTAAGGACATATTGCCAAAGAGTTTTCCCACATTCGCTCGGTGATTTTCCAAAAATATTCCTTGCAACCCACAAAATGCCTTTCTCTGTTAGGATATCTAATAAGCATACGACATTTATCCATAATAACAATAACAATGATATAATAATATCTGAGACACAGTATATAAGGATTTAAAATAATCAAATATATATGTGCTGTAAAATTTAAAAAAACTTGCTATATTTTGCAAAAAAAAAAAAGTTGCAAATTATATGGCAGTTCTATAAAAAACCAATATAACATATAACATTAAGCTGAAATATAGAGAAGTTATCTTGTTTCAATTAATTTATTAGGTGATTAATAAATATAAATTTTAGATAGTAAAGAGTTTTGACTAGGTGGTTTATAAATATATATATTTATTCAATTTCATCCATCACTTTGAGTGATTGCAATTTTACCAATTAGCCCAAAGGTACGTACGTAACTTTATGTGTCAATGAATTTATAAGGTTCACTATAAGGCTTCAGAATTGCAATGCAGGAATAAATTGATCAGTATTTCAGGCACCAATACATTTATCTGGCACGAAACAAATTAAAAACTATATAGAAAACACATAACTTTTGCATTCCCAGAATTACTACATATGCATCAACACTGGACCCCACAGTTTACATATAGAACCACTAATATTAGCCTAGCTATAGGCATATTATATTTATATATATATATATATGGTGCATCCATCTGATGGCCAAGGGCCACCAGAGATCCAATCATCCAACTATATATATAGGGTCTTGTTATGTACAGAAACTTATATGGATGGGGCAATATTAATTTGCCAACGTTAAACTGCAATATACTATGATTAATTAGTATGCATCATCATGGATCTAATAATAAGCATGTGTGTGTGTGTGTGTGTTTGATCGATGGATCACTTCCATAGTTCAATGTTGCAGGTGGTGGTGGTGGACGCCGATGCAAATTCCTGCTCCAACTCCGACGGCGACCTCGTTGTTGTTGACTGATTTTCCAGCATAGGAACTTGTTCAGTGACGGCAACAACGTCATCGGCATGACTGGTTTCCTTGGAAGAACCATGTTGTTGCTGGTGATGATCTTGACTCAGCTGAGAAGCAACAAATTTATCAAACACCCTCCAATCAGTAATTACCGCTTGATCATTATGATCCAAAACAACTGGTTGATCGTAAAACGACGCCGTCGTGGCGGCGGCTGAGGCGGCGGTTCCATGGTTGCTTCTGCAGTGTTGATATTGATGATGGTCGAAGGCGTTGCTGCTGAAGATGGGGAGTTTAGGGCTTTCAAGCTGAGGAAGCTGGAGGAAAGCGTCGTGGGGAAGATTATTGATGTTGTATTGGAATTGATCAAACTCTTGCTTGCAGGAGTAGTAAGGTGGAGAAATATTGTTATTACTATTACGCCTTGGAGGAGATTGATCAAGTTCTTGCATGAACGAGGCTGCCTCCTCGTACCAACATGGTGATTCATATTCTCCTACCTTTCTCATTGTCGTCATTCGCTTCTTGAACACTCTACACACCACCCACCCTTCTTCCTGCAAAACATTAATGCGTAATAACGCATAATATTCACTAACAAGACTTCACAATATGCCTCACAAAGCGTAGAGCTTAAGTACTAGGTATATATTGGATTATTGATCATAATCATTAAATAGCTAGGCGTACGTGTGTGTGTGTATTATACATACGGAGTTCTGGGAAGGGAGTGCTACAAACTTTGAATAGTTTGGGATGTTATAAGACTTCATAAACTTGCAGAATTGGTGAAGAGGTTAATTATTCTTTTACCTCTCTTGTTTATTTTAAAGATTTACGTACAGTTCACAAAGTTCACTTTCGATTTATTAGTTATGTTAAATCTAGTAAGCCAGTTAGCACAAATTATTTAAGTTGGATCATGTGTCATGCATTGAGTTGACATTTTTTTAATTTTGGTGATAATTGATATGTATGTGTATTGAAATTCATGGTCTATTTTTCCTTTTATTGACGTAAATCACATGTGTTTTAAGTGCTAAGACAACACAAAGCTTGTTAATAGCTAGCATATATACCACAGAAGTTAAAAATAAGATCGAATAAAAAATAAAAAATTTTGTGTACCTAATTACAAATCCTAACGATATTTTGAGACTAACAGAAAAAGTTTGTAGTACAATAATTTAACCTTACACTCATCATACAGGAGACAGATGTCAGTAAAAGGGAGTATACTGGATTTAAAGGCTTTTGATGACTGACTGGGTAAGTTTCTGTGGGTAATTACAAGGGTCCACAATTTAATTATTGACACAACAGGAGCAATTTATACTAGACGGTCAAAAGATAGAGAAGAAATAGTAGTAGTAATTTATTAGGTTACCTAATTGTCTCTACAAGTTTGTTTATCTAAGTGCCTCCTCAAATCGTTGGAAGGGCTTAAATGAAGAAGAAATTAAATGAAACACACCCAAACACACTCATATATATATACACACACATACATACATGTGTGTGTGTGTCTATATATATATATATATATATATATAACACTTACCTGAGGGGTTGCATTTTCATTAGTTTCAAGGCGATACTCATGCATGATCCAGTCAGATTTCTGTCCATTAGGGGCTCGTCCTTTGTAAAACACAAGAGTCTTTCTCATACCAATCAGAAAATGCCTTGAATAGATCGCTTTATCTCTTCCAGTCGCCTTCCAGAATCCTGCTTTTGTGGCTCTGTTCGTTCGTGTTCCTGTCGGATACTTCTTATCTTTGTGGCTGAAGAAGTACCATTCATTCTGTTCCTCGCTTCCTATTCTGCATAACTCTGTAATATAACGGTACTTGTTTGTGAATTTACATTATAAGTGTATCAAATGAAATGTACTGTTTAATTAATTATATATGCTCAATCTTGTGTTACCTTGAAGATCCCATGGCTCAATTTTGTACAGATCAACATCCTTGATGACGTCGAGATCAATCCTTTTGGAAGCTATCTTCTTTCTGAGGTAGTAATCAACGAGTTCTTCGTCAGTGGGATGGAATCGAAACCCCGGAGGAACATGTGAAAATGTGTTCATGTCCGCTGCTTTATAAGTTTCAAAGCCTGCGTTTCACATATATAGCACAAGAAAAATAAGCATTATTTCTTGTCATGAAACATATATATATATACACTTTTTTTTATAGAGGATTAATCAGTCGAAGTTGATATATTAAATATTGATCGAACAAAGTTTTTAGAACTCATCACAAATCGTAGGGAGAAATTTGTATGATGTCCAATATTGCTACAACAAGACTGAAGCGTTGGTTTATTCTCTTCTTTTATTTTCAGAAAGAGAGGAGATAAAGACTTCATTTTAATTAACGACTATAAAGTTTAATTCTATTTGGAATGAAACATTATTATTTGATATATATCTCACATATGTTCACTTGTTGACGTTTAATCAAAGCAATATCTATCTCTTCATGTATATGACGCGTCTAGCTGATAAACGGATACCAGAGACCTTAAAGAAAAAGAAAAAGAAAGATAGAGAGAGAGGGGGGGAGGGGAAGGAAGAGAAGAAGGAGAGAATGGAATTACAAAAGAAAATAATAACACAACACTAGCAACACACATAAGAGAGAAACACTAACAGAACAACAACAAAAAATAAAAATCTTTTTCCATGAAGAAAAGAGAAAAATTAAATGAAATTCTATAGCACATGATTGATATATCGAGGATGGAATATATACACTAATTCGTTTAATGCAATGACTTGTATATAACTATATATATGTACACTAGCTAATTCGATGAGTAGACATTTTTCAGACGTAAACCAAACATGACTTGGGACTTGGAAGCAGATTTGAGGGGAAACATTTTCACCTGTCTGTGGGTGTCTGTTGAACTTAATTAGTATAAAACAAAATTAATTAATGGTGTTAGGTGTAAGACATAAGAAGATGAGGGGAAAAGTGAAAACAAACATGATTTTAGAGGTTGGTGTTGATTAGATATATAATCTACAACCGAAACTCAGATCAAAGTCATGTCAAAGATTTTCCTAACATATATTTAGCGTTTGACTCTTAGGGCTTCTCTCTTTGTCTTTTAGTTGTCTGTTGGACTCATAATCTCTGTCTTTGACTCCCAACAACCAGGTTACTGAATTCGTGCGTGCTCATATTTATAACTCTAAAGCAGTTTTCAGAAGATAGTAAATAATTAAAGATGAAACGCCAAGAGAAACCCAGATGATGCAAAGTGAACAAGAGAGAAAACAGTATGTGTGTGTGTAGACCACCCAAAAAGGAAAATAAAAACCTTGATATGTTGCCGTCCCAAGAATGTAATGACTCCAAATAGGGTTGTTCAGCAGATGGATCTGATGAAAAACAACCTTGTCTCTGCAGCACTAAATCGTAGGATAGATATGGTAGATGAGAGAGACTTTATGAAGCTGCCTTTCCAATTGCATCGACAAGCTCAATAATAGCTTGGCGGAGTCCAACATAAACAGACAAAAAAAGCACAAAAGCGCACAGAGAAAGAAAGACGAGAAACACACAAACAAGAAGACAACAAAGTGGAAATTTTGAAAAGTGATGTCCTCGGGAATTGAACTGATAATAAACTTGTTCTTCGTCTCTAGTCGCGATCGAGCAAAAGAGAGATCTCAGATCCCGAGAAAGACCAAAAAGGAGAAGTTAAGGTAAAGCTGGGTAGGGAATTAAGGTTCTCAGGAATGGGAAATAAAGACGAAGTAGGGTTAAATAGCTAGGAAGAAACAGGTGAATGAGGAAGAAGAAGAAAGGACGTGTATATGAACGATACGAGAAAACCCTAGTAAGCCATCCTTCTCAATAGTTTCTATCTATCTCCTTCTCTCTGCGAGTTAGAGAGAGAGAGAGAGATGTGAAACTCTAGCACCAGCCACCAGAAACTGATGGAGACGAGAGAGAAAGATTGATGTAATTGGGGGGAGACAAAGAGTGGGAAAAAGATCAAATGGTGATGAAGACGAAAGGGAGGGGGTCTATAATAAAAGGACAAAACAAGTAATATATATAAAATAATAAAATAAATGTATAGGGGATAGTAGTAGTAGCAGTATAATAATAATGTAATATAATGTGTATAATGATGATGATGATAGGGAATGGAAGGAAGGGATATTTTTGTTTTGGTGGTGATCTCATGACTCTTATAGGTTACAACATATCCATCTTTCTTTAATTTGCCTCCCACCAAAAGTTACTCGCCTACTTAATTAGCTCTTCTTAAGCTTCTTCTATATCTTCTTCACTGTAGCCTCTCTCTCACCTTTTTTCTTTTCCTTTCTCTTTTTCCCTTCCTGAGTCCACACACTGCGTGGTGTACACGATCAGATTTAATTAATTTATAGCTTGTGGTAATCATAGTAATAAGGATGGTTCTTCTAGATGCCTCCCATTTAATTTCTTTGCCAATTAATATGTTATGTTAAGTACGGTAACTATTAATTAATTCCTTGCATTTACCCTATATATATATCGTCACAATTACCTCAGCCTAGCCAGCTAATGAATATGTAATTAATTTGTTGGTACGTACAATTCCATTAATAATGGAAATGTAATTCTCTATTATTCTGACCACTTCAACATTTGAATTTCTTGGGTATATGGAAAAGCAGTGCAAGAAAGTGTTTGGCGAATGATTTAGCCTCTCTATAAGGAACGATGTGGTACGAAGCAGACACTAATAATTTGAGCTCACAAATAGAATTGAATTCACAAACTTTCACTTGTATCAAAAAACTTTCATGTCACTAAATTACAAAATTGATTAGTATGAAATACTCCTTCGGTCCTATTTATAGAGCAGAAAGAGAAGATATTTTTTGTCCTATTTATGGGGTATTGAGAAAAACTTTTTGTATGGATGTATAATTTTACTTTTCATTTATTATTATGTTGACTTTTTTGTATGATGTATAGTGTATATTAAATAGGAATAAAGTTAAAAAGCTGTTGAATTTTAAATGAGAGTTCATAAAATTTAAAGTTTTTCTTGATCTATGTGAAACATGGTAGAAGTAACTTATAGAAGGGATTAGAAGAGTACTTGCTATGTGCGGAGAAGAGGCATTGCAATTTCAAGGAACTCAAGTCTTTCATACACTTAATTTTTTTTAACTTCTCTTTGTTTTAAAAAGAAAAGAATAGAGTGTGTTTCTGGGAGGAAAAGTGCAAATAAAAAAAAAGAGAAATAAAGAAGGGAGGGAGAAGTGGAAGGTGAGTGGTGGTGTTAGGGTTTAGAGAGGAACTAATAATAATAATAATAATAATAATAATATATGACAATGAGGTGCAGCAACCGCACGCGGTCTCTGGTTGGTTGGGAATAATTAAAAACGGTCCAAAAGCCTGCACGGGGATGGGCCCCACAGGGACCGACCTTGGACAATACGAAAGTGACACCTCTCCCTCCAAATACAAGTATACAACCTTTCGTTCTCCTCCCTCCCCACACCAAATTAAACTGCTCAATACCTTATCTTCATCATACTCTCACTTACGGTGGATGATTACAAGTATAGCCTTCTATCCCGTTCTGTGGACTCTGGGCCCCACGGCCCATTGTTTTCAGCCCAAAGGCTCTTCTCACTACTACTCTCAAACATGTATCTTATTAGTGTTAAGTTGAATACATACTGTCAGTAAGATTAAGTTTAGTGGAAGAAACTAGTTTTTTATAACATGATGAATTAAAATTTGAATCTTTGCTAGGAGTTGTGTTCATATTTAATCCCTGACAGTGTGTTGAATAGAATTGCTTCTAATAAGAAGATAACTCTACGAAACAAAGAAAAAAAAGTCGAATACATATTAGTAAAAGTTCAAAAATTCAATGGTAGAAGTACATATATGGCATCTGAACCTTCCTCCTTGTATTTTTCCTGTTCACATCAAAGTGCTGAAATTAGAACCAGTCAAAATATTGGTTTAAAAGTTAATGGTTTAAACTATCAGATTAATAATAATTAAAATAATATTTAAATAACAATATTAATTCACAAGTATATAAAATATTTATGTATAAACCACATATAATACAGAGTTCCTAAGACATTAATACAATGGATTGCAATATAAAATCATATGTAGGTAAAAAGAGAAAAATATAAAATCTAACCTAAGACACACCTTTTGATCGTCTGTATTGAAACCATATACCCAATTGTTAATGGAAGTCATTTTTAATATGTACAATTAATATATAGGGATAATTTAGAAAAAAAAAGTATAAATTTAAGAGATAAAGTTGATTAAGATATTATGTTTAAAATCAAATTAAGAAAGCCTATCAGCTGGCTACTATGTTTAAACCGAATGGAATATTAGTTATAGGTCATAAATAACGAGACTTATTAAATACTATAAACATGGGTGACATCTGGATTATTATTTTGATTAAAAAAATACTACTCCCAGAACATAAGCTAAATGAATAATTTAGGAGGAATGATTAGTTATATATATGTGAGAATGAAAAGGTTAGAGAGAGTGAGGTGGAGGTGAAATGATTAGGGACATAGACACATTATTTTTAGGGTTCCCCACGTTCCACTCCCACCAAAACACTGCCCACCAGGCAACTCAACTCCATTACTTTTGGCTTATCCTACACACCTTGTCAGTTAAATTATTCTCCCCCCTTCTCCCTTTTTCCTTTTTTTTTTATTTACATCAAATAAATTATACTCCTCAATATATATATATATATATATATATATATGTGTCTCAAAGTCTCACTGGCGAAAAGGGCAAAAAAGTCCCACATTTATGTATGCAAGCCAGCACTGTACTGAACGGATAATGTTAACTGGTCATGTAGCCAACAGGGCTCATTATTCTCCTCCGGTCATAAATGTAATAACCATTTTTATGAATCTGTTGCAAAATCCTGAAATCTAATTACCTGCAGAGCAAAGGTTAATTAATTTTAAATATATATATATATCTCTCTCTCTCTCTCTATATATATATATATATAGGAAGTCCTCATGCTCACCTTATATGTGTGAGACACCGTTTTTAATTTTATGTATTCGCTTGTTAAACTGAATCTTAGAAGAATTTTGTAGCTTTTAACTAATTAAACTGATGGCTCTGAGGTTATCTCAAAAAATAAATTAAAAAATGACGCTTACCCTCACAAGGATGATGTATAGAAGTAAAGGTTGGGGAATTGGTAGAGGAGTACAAGTAGGGCATACGCTAAACACAGAGAAAAAGTATATTTACAACAGATACGAGTGTCGTATAAATAAGGAAGAGATAAGCTCGTTGATTACATTAACACAAGTAATTAATTAAGATACGAGTTAGCTTGTTACCTTCTTCACATTCAGAGCAATAAATTCCACTGCTTCATTAAGCAATGAATCCTTTTATATACTCATCTGGTCCTATTTATAAGTCACTTCCAATATGTTTTATGCAGACACAAAAAAAAAAACCTTAAACTTCATTAACTCTCATTTAAAATTAAACAACTTTTCAACTTTATTTTTATTTAATATACATTATACCTCATGTAAACAAAGTCAATACAATAATAACTAAAAGGTAAAATTGTACATCATATAAAAAATTTTTCTCAGCGCCCCATAAATAAGACTAAAAAATGTCTTATCTCTCTGTCGTATAAATAAAACCAAAGGAGTATTTCTCCAACCTAACTAAACACATGTAATTCCTAATTACTACGTCCAGTCTTTGATATAAAAGCTAGTTGATTAATTTGAGTAGATCAGGAAAATTAACTGTTAGTTATTTATAAGAAATATGTATTGTCTTTCCTAAAATATCCTTGCTAATCATGTGTATTGCTTAGAAACCTAGAACTACACTTTGTCGAATTATTTAACACATGTAACCCGTACAAGGACTATCTTGGAAAAAAATGAATAAATATAGGAAACAAAGTGAATTGTGATCTTATATTTAGGAATAAACTGAATGTCAAACTATCTCTTATACTAAGGATTGTAGGTAGTGTGTGTGTGTGTAACCTCATATATATATATATATATATATATATATATATAGGACAGCTGATTCCAGAAGTTATTATATATCAGAAAGAAACAAAAAGAAAAGGGATGGTTGTTGAGTTGAGGTGATGAGAAATTAAAGTACGAGTCTTTATTACACGCGCAACACATACAGAGCCATATTATCGATCTGCACTAATTTGATCTTTCACAGAATGTCTAAAGAAATGATTAGATTATATGATATTTGATGCACGTGATGAAATTTTGCTTGGAAGCTTTTTGTTTCTTTTCAGCTGAGAATTAAAGAGCAAAATTTTCACTTTGTCACCTCATAAATATATGCTCTCACCCACCTGCCTTGCATTTTTCGTCTTTCATTTCCATTGGACTTTGGACATTCAATTCACTTCTCCATCCGCTCTCTCTCTCTCTCTCTCTCTCATATATCTCTTCCTAATTTATCCAAGTGAAATGAACTCAATTTACTTCCTAATAAGTTGTATAATATTGATGTTTCAGAGCTAGGCTGATTCATTGGGTTGGCAGCATGGATTGTATGATGTTATTGCACTTATCAATAACCAAATCTCTAACCTCTAGGCATATTGTCAACTAATTTTACTGAGTACTCTCTTTGATTTTGCTCTACTCATTGTTAGAGTATTTCATACCGTCTGATCTACCTCCCTTGTTAGCACCTCCAACAACATTCTTTGTATATATATTACATTTTAACTTCAATAGATATCATACCAACTGATCTTTCCCATATATCACGACTAAAAAAGGATTTTTGACGACGACTTTCAGCACTAAAAATGTTTTTTTTTTTTGTAGTGTATGTTCATTAGAAATTATCTATTTTTTATAGCCACATCTATTTCAACATCTTCATCTCTCTTGCCTCAACTTTATGCTGGCTATTATTGTCTTTCTAATTAAAACCCAATATTTATTACCATACAACATAAAAAGTCATGTTGACAAATATATATATATATATATATATATTCCTAATTAGACCCAACAAGATTCGAATTTGTCAAAATAAATAGTATCATATATCAAATAGCCATAAACAACAAGAAAGAAAAAAGAAATTCACAAAGCATTAATGAAAGCATATTTATTATATTTAGACCAAAACTGAATTTGATAGAGTCATTATTATCCGCAAAGCACACGTAACATATAAAGATCCCACCTGATGATCAGAATAATTAAAATGGGGTGTCTTTACGCTGCAAAATCAAATTACTTTTCACAGGGTGCCACTATTTCTTCCACTAACTTATCCAGAAGAATTTGATCTACACACACACAAATTAATTCTTGTAATGAATGTGTTCTATACTATAAGGATCATTAATATTACATCTAGTAAATAAACTTTATAAGACAGTCATAATTAAAATTAAAACGATCATCCCAATGCATGAATTAGGGATCATAATTGACCTAAAGAAATCAACCACCAGATGAATCATATCCGCCACTAAATTAATTGGAAGACGGCCAGTTAATTTTTTACATAGCAACATGTATAGAGAGGGTTCGAGGAAAAACATAATACTGCAATTTTTGTATTGATTCATTAGTTTGGTGGAAACCATTATTCGGAATCATTATATCAGCCAATACAAAACATTTTCAAGAGAATATGATCATGTAAGGAATAATTTTTAATTGTTTTTCTTGTTAATTTTTTGTAAAGTTGGAAGAGAGAGTGACACCTAGGCAGAAATGAATCTGAATCTCCAAGAGTTCTTTTACTTTCAAAGTTCTTGCAGAATTGGAAGAGAGAAAGAAGCAAAGAAAATAATTAAGAGGGGGAGGAATGAGAATCATACACACAAACACACGCACACACACATACATATATACATGTATATATATTACATTCGTGTTGTTTTGCTCCAAACTGTAAACACTTTATAATGAGGAGCTTGGGGGGGGGGGGGGAATGACATCCACGGATCTTGAAAGGATCCAACACAACAAAGGACCTAGAATTTGGAAAGGTATAAAAGGACCTAAGTTCTTAATAGGTTGAACTATAAATTCTTGCATATCAGTTGTAAATTGTCGAAAATTAGTTGTAAATGAAAAATGATGTGTCATAATAATATCTTATACTACATGAGGTTGTAAATTCCTTAATATTAATTATAATATTATTGATGGTCAATTGTAAATGTAAAATAACATTATTCAATTGATAATGTGGATGGTCAATTTTGTGGCTTATGAAGTGTTCACAAACCTTTCGTCTCACCAATCAACTAGCCCATTTTACTAGTTGATTGTTACTTTCTTCCATTTACAAAATCATTTTCCTTTTTTATTTTTACAATTTACAATAATTAATCTTTCGAAGCTTTATGATCCTTAGAAATCTAAAACTGAAACTACTAGTTAAGACCTAGGTCCTTCTACTTTTCCAAATGTGGAGCCATCATTTTATTTTACATCTTATGAGGTCCTTCAATGTCATTTTCCCTTAAAACTGTTGGTGGGATTAATTATTTTCTCTCTCTTATTATTGTATCTCTTTTCCCTCAAGATTCTAGGATGAAACTAATGTCATAGCAACATATCACATATATAGCCCATACAGAGGACTAAAGAAAACATATACAAGGGAAGTTTTGTGGTATTGATTTGATTTGGTTGTAGCAAGTATTGATCTATACCCTCTTTACTTAATCATAATAACCAATATACGCATAAAAATCTAATGAAGTCTTCTTATATTTATAAGAATAGGCCGTGTAAAAATTCTTGGACCTTTTTTTTATTGTCAACCTTATATTATTGGCGTATGCTCTATTTAGTTAAAAAAAGCTCGAAATTTTTGTTTGAGAAATATTGAATCCTTTTTTAATTACTTCATCAACTCTAATGAGTTACTTTTTCTTTCTTTCTTTCTCTCTGTTTTTTTAATAACTTTATGAACATGTTAAATGAAAAGAACTCGGGACTGCACTTGGTGGGGAAGGTCAACTGTTGTGGCACAGAAACACATGCAAATGAGCATCATATGTACAATTTTATAATCATGTTGTTTGGCAAATGAAATGTGTGGGAGAACTAATAATAACATACAGAATGCTATCTTTTGTGTTGTTCTAATGTTTGTGGATGGCTTTTGTGGTCGCGGCTCTTGAGGGAGCTTAGATTGCTCAGTGGGAAAAGACAAAAAGCAAAATAAAAAAAAAAAGAAAAGGATAAAAATGCATCTAACACTCTGATCTTATTTCTTAGATATATTTAGTATCTTAATCTTAATATTTTATTTCACATACATCCAACACCTTTATCTTATTTTTAATGTACCTAGCACCTTAAAAACTAAGGTGCTGAATGTAACTAAAAAAAATATCAAGATACTGGATGTATTACAAAAATAAGATTAGGATACTAAATGTATCTGAAAAGCAAGATTAGGGTGCTGAATGTGTCTTTAACTGTAAAGAAATAATATATAATCATTTGAGTAGCACCACACAGTAAGTAGCATTATAGGTTTTGGTTTGTGTGTCTGCTTCAATATAATAGTCTCCCAATTATAACACTCATAATAAGATTGAGAAATGACAACAACTCAAATTTCGACATGCTGGACTTCGAAATCATTACCCTCTCCTCTGATGTTATCCGATCCATCCATCTCTCCTTCTCATTTTAATTAATTTCACTATCATTCATGTGCCTAACACCACCCACTAATTACAATTTTATTATTTGATTAATGTTCATTCTGTGTTTTTTTTCCCGATCTGCTCATTTTATAATTACTAAGAGAACACAGAGACCCGAAGTTAAATATGTACTGTGTTATCTGTTAGCGTGTTCTCTTCTCTTCATTATTTTATCAGAAACAGAGAGAGATACTCCTACTATCAACTTTTCATGTGCCTCAACCCCTAGCTAAAGTCTCGCATTCAATTTTATAATGTTTAGTATATATGAAGAGATCTATGAGATCATTGTTGCTGCTGCAATTTTTAATGATTATTATTATTTTAATGAAAATACTATGAATGATGTAACAGTTTTAATAGTAAAATATCATGAGTATAAATATCTAAATTTGATATGCTTATGTGCTCGAAGTCTCTTACAATACTAGTTGGTGTGTGAAAGGGCAAATGCAACTAACCAGCCTCTTTTTTATAACCTGTAAACTATTTTATTTGGAATCACTTATAAGCAGCTTGTCAATTATGATTTGAAATACGGGATAAATATATGAAAAAAAAAATCCTGTTTCGATTTATTTAAACGTGTTTATAAGTACTTATTGATCATGTATTCAAACAAGCCATAAATTGTTAAACTTGAGCAACAATATTGGGTTTTTCCCACTTCTTTTTTCTCTTGAGTTAGTTTGAGATTAGTAGAACAAGTTAATTTCATTTTAGACCAATAAATTGCTAAATTTTCGATCTAAGGAATTTGCAATTCTTGCTCTCTCATTTAACCTGGAAGTATCACATATGTAGGTGTAGGATTTCATATAATGACTTTTCAAAATTTGACCTTTTTTCTGAACCAAAAAAGTCAATTTTATTAATTATTTTAAAAAATATTACACTCACCAAACAGACCCCGAAAAAAAAACAGAGAAAAGAGAAGACTCACAGGAAATAAAACCTAGAGTACAGCATAGAAGAAATGAACACAAACAAACAGGAAAACTACCCATGCTGTTCTTTGGTTTAACTTTTGAAAGAACCAAATATCCTGTAAAATATAAATTCGACACTTAATTTTATTGGTCTTATAATGAAGGTAAATTGCTCTACTTCTCAAATGATATTTCCCCCTCTTAAATAAATAAATAAAAATCATGTGCTCCACAAAAATCGGGCCCACTTGACCCTTGTGAAAATAGACAAGGGCCGGTCAAATGCTCGAATGAGAAAAGGGTCAACTAGGGGCGGGCTCACTGTCCAGCCCTTTTATATGAGAACATGAGCTTCGTCACCCAAATATTAACGTACAGATTCATCTTAAAAATTTTCACTTACAAACACAAGACACTAAAAAGAATTTTCTATGTGAAAATTTTATTCAAAAATTTAAAATTATAACAATTTTTCCCCTTATCATTAAAAATATTAATAATCAATCTTATTATTTTAACAATCGACCCTAATTTTTTTAATGGTATGGAGTAAAATTACTATGATTTTAAAATTTCGAGGCAAATTTGCATCTAAAACAACTTTTGAGAGCCTGGGACTCTTGAGTGAAAACTTTCGGGATAAATTTATACTTTAAGCTAATACCAAATAATACAAAGGGAACAAAATAGGCGCTGAAATTCTATTTATGCATGATTGTGCAATTTGAATCTGTGACATTCCTAGAAAAATGGTTTGGGAGAAACATATATTGGGTCCGTTTGGATTAGCGATTGGAAAAATAGTTTATTGTCAATTTAACTTTTGAAAAAGTTATATTAGGTGAAAGTTAAATTGAGTGATGTGAATTCTGTTTGGATTGGATTTTATAAAAGTTAGATTAGGTAAAATGTTAATAAAAGTAAGTTTAGTTTGTATAATTACCAAAATGGGTATGAACTTTATTAGATAATGAAAAATAATAATAAAATAAATTTACATAATACAATGAATTTAAATTAGTAAGTTTAGTTTGTAAAATTACCCAAAGGAGTATGAGTCTTATTAGATAATAATAAATGATTAAAAAAAATTTACAAAGTGAAACACAATTTGAATGGATACAACAAATATGAAGGAGGAGTATCTTCGGTGAATAATAATGGGAGAATAATGAGGGAGGAGTGAGGGGGAAAAAAAAAACATAATCTGACAATTCCAACGGTCCACCAAGATAAGCACGATTTTCACTTGCAAAAGCTACCCAGGTCAGCTTTTAATTAAGTGTGTTTTAATCCAGCTTTTCCCTCCGAAGTATGATGGCCTATAAGCTCTTCCAAACAACCCCCAATTTTCCAAACAGGCTTATAATGTAAATAAGCTACTTTTGGGCCGACAATCGCTAACCCAAACAGGCTGATTATTGTGTTCTGTAATTATGCCCATTAAGTTACATATTTATTATCATTGCTATACTTGTGTGTTCTTGAATTATTGGTATAGTGCGATTATACATTTATATGTATTAATTTTAAATTCAATTATGTTTCTACAGTATTTGAAAAGAAGGCTACGGTATTAAAATTTCAATAAAGTTATGGACTATAGATAATGGATTATTATTATTTTTTGGGTATAAGATAATGGATTATTCAATATACATGCATGACTTAATCTTGTTTTCACCCAAGCCCAAAAGGACAAATTCCATATACCCTTCAACCGGAAATGGGCCAGGCCCAAAAGGATAAATTCTATATACCCTTCAACCAAATATCCATATTTTATTATCACCAACAGAGGTTAGGTCTAATAGAAGGAGTTAGTCCCTCACAACGTGATGAACCAAGATTCGAATCTCTGTTAGAAGATATGCCCACATTTAGTGCCCGACAGTGAATCGAATAAGATTACCTTTAATAGGAGGATACCTATACTTTAGCAAAAAAAAAAAAAATCCATATTATCTAAGGAGATTGAATAGTGCACCCAGATACATTTGTATTTGTACCCAAAAGAAAAAGGGCTACATTTCTATATATATATATATATATATATATATATACATACAAATGTCATATGTTTAATGCATGTTGTTTCAGCTACAACATAAACTCCATTGGAGGATCTTGTTCTACACTCATCTTAGTTACAGATATTATTGGGCACTAAAAGTTAGCATCTCTCTAATAGGATTTCAAATTTTCATTTGCTACATTGTAAGAAATTAACTTCTTTTGCTCCCCAACTCCCGTTAATTTTTATTTTCCTTTTTAAATTACCTGATAGTTATGATGTTGGACACTTGGATTAGAATGATAAATGAAATAAAGAAAAAAATCTACACATTGGAGATTATTCTTATGAAATTCTAACTAGTTGGCGTGTAAATCTCAAAGTCTATTATGTTTTTATCTTACCATATATTTTAGTAACACATATAACAAAACGAGTTTTTACACTAGAGCTATAGAGCTATCAAATCATATGATTTGTCTTGGTCGAGAAATCTTCTTGATGTGTGTGTATATATTTATAACTATCAAGAACAACTCAATTAGTCACACTAATAACTGATGAACCATTTAATTAATCAATCAACGAGAGCCAGAAAAACAGGCTGAGCCTGTTTAGGCCCGAAAATTACTAGGGCTGGGCTTAGAATTTTTCTCCTAAAATGAAAAACATGCCCAATAGGGCCACGGGCTTAAATAGGCCGGCCCTGCAGAGCTGAGGCCCAGCCCGTTTAGACTCTTTTATAATTTTTTTTAATTTTTTTTAATTTTTTTGTAATTCTAATATTATTAATTTTTTACATTATTAATGGTATTTCAAATATTTAGTTATTATTATCATTTTAAAATTAAATTTTATAGAATGGTTTGACTTATTTAGTTTTAGACAATAATTTGTCTAATTAAATTTTTAAAAAATGGGCTAATTTGAACTTTAATAATAATTTGATTTATATTATATGTATTGATATTTTTAAACGATATATATTTGATAAGAGAGTATTTTTGTACTTATATAACTTGTGATTTTATAATTTGAATTAGAAATTTATAAGTTTCAACAACAATGTTTTCTCAAACTAAAGTAAAATAATAACCAGACTGCAAAATTTAAAAGTGAAATTCCTATAAAAAAGAAAAACTTGATATTTTTTGTTACGAAAGAAAAGTATATTTATGAAAAAGAGTAATTGATTATAATGATGATAAAATTTTAAAAGATTAATGATAGTATTTGTTTATTGCATATTTACACTATAGATGAAACTTTTGAATGTTGTTATCTTGTTAATGAATATTTTAGATGTTCTTGGATGTTGATGGATATTTATATATGATGATATTTTATATTTATGACTTAATTTTGTTTATATTTATGTCTTTTATTAATAATTTTATTGGTTTATTTTTTTTATTTTTTTGGATAAAAATGTGAGAAATATGAAAAATAATATATTTTTTTTTCTTAAATGGGCCGAAAGCCTGAGGGTCGGCTTTAAGCTTGTTAGCTTAAGAGCTGAGCATAACAAATTGGGATATTTTTAAAATTCTGACCCTGTAGGGCCGATTCTTTTAAACCTACCAGTCCAGTTTCTCTTCCCACCTCTATAATCAACCCAACCGATCAATTTATAGATTGATATGATACAGTTTTGATATGTTAATGAGACAAAATGTTGTTACAGTCTATAAATTTATACACGAATACCATAAATCATAATCAACTATAGTTGTTTGTATATTTTAATTAATTAAATTATATTATTTTAATGATGATCTATTTGATCTCACTTCAACTCTAACTGAACCTGACTGTTAAACTAGAGCTTCAACCTCTTCAACACCTTGAAATTTTTCCCCTAAACTGAAAAATGACAAAACAGAGAAGCAAAAGACTGTGGACCACAAAACTGAAATTAAAGAGAGCCGCTCAATTATTTTAATTTCACAAAAGTATTTGCACGCTTTTAATTACCAACTTCCATTCAAATGTGGCAACATATGCTTCCTTAAATCAAGCATGAATCATTATAGTACATATCAAAACAAAATTGAGCTTCTCACCCGCTTACAGTAAAACTAATATGTACTTCCTAAACGAAACCCAAAAAAAGGGTTAACTACACACTCAAACTTACAACACAAAGTACAGTAATTTCAATCATAACTTCTATAACAAGAAAAGAGAGGGAAAAAAACTGGGGGGTTGGATCAGCTGGTTGGAACTATTCCAGCTTAATCAAGAATTATGGGTTCCATTTCTTGGGTACGCAATACCTTAGGGACTAGAAATGTCAACCTTAATAGTTCCTATTAGGCCACGATAACAAGAAAAGGATGGGGAAAAAAAGAATCAAGCACTATAACCCCTGTTTTTTGGGTGTAACTCCCCTGCATCATAGCCACCACATGCCTCCCGGCAAGCCTCCTCGACGGAGGCGGCGGAGATACCACTGTTACATATGTTGGCGAATGCCCTCATGTGCTTCATCCCATACTGCGTTAGTGAACCACACTCAGTTTCAAATACTCTCACCATTTCTTTCAAGCATGTCCAATCATCCACAAGGGCCAAACCAGGTCCTCTCACATGATCCAATACTGAGGAACCCTTTCCTGGTCCGTACAGCAATATCCCAACCAATTTCACACTTTCATCTATATGCCTTCTGTGCTTCTCTGTGTCCTTAATTTGCTTCAACATTTCCGTCTTCCTCTCTGGCTCATGTTTTGATCTATTATACTGTAACAAAATGGCAACAAGAAGTCAGTGTTAGTGCTAGGAATTTAAGCATGAATTAAGATTTAAAGTTGGAGTAAACAATATATATATATATATATATATATATTACCATTTGCCATAGGAACAAGAGATCTGCGTCTCTCTGGGTAATTACTTGCATTGAAGGTTGGAGCTTGAAGTTGTAGGGAGGGAAGTTGACAGAAGCAGGATCAAAACCTAGGAACAAAAAAAGCTTGTCGCTTTTTATGTTGGTGTCCCCATATTCCATCACATGTGAACCAAATGCGTGGTTATCGAAATTGGAGGTCCGTTTCTTTACCTGCAGAACCAGAAGAAGAAGAAGGAACTATAAGTTGAGTCTTCTTGATATCTGCAGACTTAGCAGAGAAGATGAACAAGTACAGAAATGAAGATCTTGTCATCTCACAGTCTGATACTGCTGTTGAAGTGTTTCAGCTTTGAGATTGTGGGACTCTGCATCTTCCATCCAAGCAACACTGAACAAATCGCCTAAACAAGTGAGGTAATCTGGTGGAGGAGGAGGATCCATGCCAGGACAGTAAGTTCCAAAGCTGAGTTCTTGAGCATTTGAAGCTGTGGTCACATAAACATTGATATCTCTGGGCATTATTCCCTCGAAGATGCTTCCACTTTCACAAGCTTCCACATATATTACCTACACAAACCTCGTTCATCATTAGTCAATCCTCTGTCTGAAATCACAAGGTTGTAATGCAGATTCTGCAGAAGAAAGTGTATGTTAATGTTGTTTAATTACTTACCATCTCCCTGTAACCCCCAGAAGCGTGTTTCCTCTGCAGAACTTCAATGAAGTCCATGGCATAAACGTAGGGCCTGTTTGGCATCCCTGAAAAGTATACAGTCCAAGAATGAATTAGAGGATTAGGGATTTAAGAATGAAGAAGAAAATGAGTTATTTAAGAGAATAAATAAGTTACCAAGAACGCCGGGGCCTCCATGATCGGTGTAATAGATGAAGATTCTGTCGTTGGGTTTGCTATCTATTACTTTCCCACTTCCTCCCTTGAGCTTCGTCTTGTCCCCCAGAATTACAGCGTACAGATTCTCAGATGTCACGTTCTCGCCTGTGTAATCCTACATTAAACACAGGCCCCTTTTAATTATTCTATATACTAAGAAGAAGACTTCACCGGTTTTGATATGAGTGATATATAATAGCAGTATAATTTAAGCATGACCATGATAATCTGGGACTTAAGCTAAATTACCCAAGAATAGCCTTGTTTAATTACTTAACTAATCAAACATTGGATTCATTCTAAGTAAATCATCTAATCCTATTTATAAGTAACTTCTAACATGTTTCATACAGACCTAGAAAAAACTTAAACTTCATTAACTCTCGTTTAATATTCAATAACTTTCTAACTTTATTCCTATTTAATATATATTATACCTCATATAAACCAAATCAATATAATAATAAACAAAGGGTAAAATTGTTTATTCATATAAAAATCTCTCTTAAAACAAAAAAATATCTTATTTCTCTCTCTTATAAATATTGTTACTGTGATTGAGGGAATAAGGTGCGTATTTTCTGCTGTAATAGTCTTCTCACTATGCCCCACATAAAAGTTAGGTTTCCCCCAAAAAAAACAGAGAGAGATTGGTTCGTCAGTCCCATTACCAACACTGCTTTCCACCGCCGAAAGTAATGTGCCCACAGATATTTCAATCTGTCTCAGCCAATAACTTAAATCCTAGTTTTTTTCCCCTTAAGGAGGAAAAAATTACCCAGAAATTTTTTATATAAACGTTATAAAAAGGAGAGATTCTTCTACCAGATTTTCCTTTTATAAAGAAAGAAGATAAGCACAAGCACACTTGAAATATTCCAAGCACGCTTAAATATTCCAGGGTTGTTTTTTATAACCACAGTTTTTCCGGAAACTATGTCGTGTTGAAATTAAAAAGCTAAAAAGTAAAAGGTCCAGAATTAATAAGCCCATTAAAAGGTTTCCGAAACCAGAAGCAGAAGAAAGGAAAAGAAGAGGAGGATTCTGAAAGCATGAGGAAGAAAAGAGGAAAGAAGAAGGACCTTGGGGACTCCAGCATAAACATCTGGTCCATAAGGATGGTTGATGATAAGACCAGGTCTGGGATTGAAGCCAGAATCTGCAATATCATCGTACATGAACACCACTATGTTCTCTTCTCTCACTCCTCCTTTTCTCAGAATCTGATACGCATGGCACACATCTGCCTGTTCTTCATTCATTCAAACAACAGGAATCACTACTTTCATTTATTAATTAGTTAATCTGCGCAGGAAGAGATCAAAGAACAAGGCTGAGCAGAAATTATTAAATTCAAGTACGTAGCTGTAATTAATTACTTACTTGATGTCTGTAATTGGCGTAGCCCGATGAACCAGCCACCAGAACCGCCCACCGAGTTCCCTCATCTGACCACCGATCCCCCTCCGCCTCCCCCGCCGTTTCCGACGGCATCTCCAATCTCACGTTTGACTCATCATCATCATCCCAGTACCCCTTCACCCTCCTTCCTTCTCCTTCTCTCACTACACTCTTCATTTGCAGCATCACTAATATCACCATCAACCTCACGTAACTATACACCTCCATCTTCCTCCTCGCTCCACTTCAACACTTTCTCCCTCCCACTTTCTCTCTCTCTCTATATATATGTGTATCTATCACCTTTCTTATATCAACAAAATATATGTGTGTGTGTATGATGGTGTTGGTAGTTTCTCTCTGTTCTCTTAAGAAAAGATGAAGCTTCTTTCTGTTTCTTGTTCATGAAACCGTCCCCTATATATATTCTGTAACTCCAAACATGTTCGACCCACTTAGGTGCAAAATAACAAAAGATGGTACCCTTGGTTTTTTTCCTTTCCTTCTCGTTTTTTCTCTTTAAAAAATAATAATGGGCATTGCCCATTGTTGCACCAACTTTTGTTTGGTAAAGCATTATTATGACAATTCATGGGGCAGATTATAATATATTGATGGATCCTATATTTCACATTTAAAAGGGGTCCTTCAAAAAAAAAATTTTTTTTTGGCCAACAAAATGGACCCTTCAATTAAAATAGGTTTTCCCCAAATGATATTTTGTGAGTCTGATGTGACATTAGGTGTGGTGTATATTACACGTATGGTTGTTCTTATCGATCACTTTCCTGTACAGTACTCATATGACTGGAGTATTTCATTAAACGACAAGGTATTGCTGATTTAATATTGCACGCCACTGCCACCTTCAACAAATATCAAGTTATTTCGGGCCAAAAAAAACAAATATCAAGTTATTATTATTTTTATTTTTTTGATACCGGCATTTCTTCTAAATCCTATTATTTGGTATCCAAATGACCAGCTATTCCGATTCTAGGTTCATGATTGCCTCTCTCAACACAGATGTCTCCTCTGGAACTCATTTAAGAGGATATTAGACGAGGTCTGACATGCGGTTAGACCAATTTTCTGTGTTGGGAGTATCAAGTTATTATTTATTGATGGCAAAAAAAAAAAATCAAGTTAAGTACATTCCCTTTTCTTTTCTTTGTTTTTTTTTTGCCAACAACTTTTAAGCACAATTTTTTGGGTGATACAGCCTTTAAGCACATTCCAACTTTGATTTTGCATCCGCGGTATTGTTTAATCATAGAACACAGCTGGAAGATTAGGTCCGTGTTAATAATAGAAGGCAAAAACAACAATAATCTAGTACTCCTCCGATCCTTATTATAAGACCCAATTTGACTTTTTATTTGGTCCTAATTATAAGACCCAATCCATTTTCTCTCTTATATTTATGCATTTTTTTTCCAAGATAATCCTTCTAATAATGATAGTTTTAGCCAATATACTTAATTAGCAAGGATATTTTAGGAATAACAACACTTATTTATTATAAATAACCAACTTAACTTACTTCCTTAATCTCCTCAAATAAGTCAATTGGGTCTTATAATTAGGACTGGAGGAGTAACATAGAACCTGCTGAGATTTTTTAAAAACAAAAGTCTATCATCTGTCAGAAAAAAAATAATTTCTTAATTGGTCTAATATTGTTTTTTAATTCCCACGAGAGAGTACGTTTATCTAATTATGGTGGCTCACATCTAACTGGTATGATTACCAAAATATCGAGTTAATAATGAAAATTATAAATAGGCTTTTTTTTTGGCCTGAGAAAATTATAAATAGGTTACAAACTCTGAGTTACATTTGAAACTTAAATGTATTACATGCAATTGAGGCTCTTGAATTTGTCGTCGTTGTCCGAATGGATATTTACAACTTACTTTACAAAAAAAATTTGTCCGAAAATCTCTTAGGATGTTATTGTTATTGTGCCTTAACTAAGCCCTTGGTGATGCATATGATATAATTCAGAGTAAATTATATTTCCTTCTGTCCTTATTTTAAGCTTCAAATAACTAATTCACGCATAATAAATAATTAGTTAAAAATAATAAATAGGTTAGAAATATATTTTTGTTTCTAAATGTCCCTGTAATGAATGAAAAAAAAATGAAGAAAAAGAATGTGTGGGAAAATAAGATAAGAAAAAAAAAGAAAGAATTACAATTACGTCTAAGAAAAAAATATTTAATTACCATGAAATCCGTTGACAACTAAAGAGCATGTCACAACAAATTTAAGTGTAGGAAACAACAAATAATTTATACTACTTACTTGTCATTGAGACTTTTTAGTAATAAAATTCTTTCTTTGGAACCTCATGGTATTAAATTCTTTCTTTAGAACCTCACGGTAATTCTCATGGAAAAAAATTAGGAGCAACATTGAAAAGATACATTAAATATTAAGACAAATTTAAATTAAAGTTTATAAAATGGATCACTTTTTACCAAATTTGAAACTTATAAATAGAACCGAAGGGAGTAGTAATTAACATGACTTGAGTGTTGTATTCTCAGTGAAAAATGTGCTCATATTTAATATGAGACTGAATGTCGAATATTATTATTTTTCATAACAGGATTGAAAAAAAACCGAAACTAAAATATTTTTATATGATATTATTTTTTTGAAAATTACATAATAGTCCTCCTATTCAAAATAAACTACAGTCTTATATTAGAGTTTATGAAATTAATATATTTTTTAAAACAAAAATTATAGTTTTCACTAAACATAAAATCATAACATATAATAAATATATTACCTCCGATCCTAATTATAAGACCCAGTTAACTAATTTAAGGAGATTAAGAAACTTAGTTAAGTTAGTTATTTGTAATGAATATGTATTATTTTTTTTAAAATATCCTTGCTAATCAAGTTTGTTATCTAGAACTACCATTATTAAAGGACTATCTTGAAAAAAATAGATAAATATGAGAGATAAAATAGTTTGAGATCTTACATTTAGAATCAAAATAAAAGTCAAATAAAGTCTTATATTAAGGACTGGAGGTAGTATATACCTAACTAATCTAATGTTAAAGACTGGGGTGGGGTAATATAATATTTAAAATAAAAATATAAACTATTATGAATAATTTATAAAATTCAGGCCAAAAAAATTCATAAAAATATAATTCACTGAAAACTAATACTCCTCCGGTCTTTAATATAAGACCCATTTAACTAATTTGATTAGATTAAGGAAGTTAGGTAAGTTAGTTAATTATAAGAAAATTGACACATTTTTCCTAAAACACCATAATTATCTTTCTTAATACCCCTCTCTCTCTTTTACTTAATTATAGTTGAGGGAGTATTTATAGGGGTAATTTAGAGAAAATTGATAAATATGATAAATGGGTCTTATATTTAGGACCAAAACCAACTCAAGAATTGAATCCTATATTAAGGGTCGGAGGAGTACTAGTACTACATAACTAGTGCAACCAGACATTGAGCTCAGACCACAGAGTCCTTTGTCCTCTGAGATGCAGCTGATCGGAGAGAACACTCTCCACGTTACGACTTCATGTTCATTTGCATCAAATTAATTAACTTCAAAAATTTTTAAAAAAACCTCAAAACTAAGTAGAAATATTGTGTTGTTAATTCAGTGGCCTCAACTAATTTTTTTTGCCCATAGAAGCGGATCATGCTTACCAACTTTTCAACGGAAAAAAATATTACAAGAAACAAATAAAGTGGTACCAGGAAATGGTAAGTAATAAGCAGACAAATGAATTTAGTCGAGTTGGTAAAATGAAAGCAAATTATAGCCGTTCACAATATGTTAATGTTGACTGTTTTGGGCCATATTTATATATTTTGATTTTTTTTTTTTTGGGGTTGTATCCTCTTTGTTTTCATTCAAGAATGACAACGACAGTGATTAGAATTGCAAGGCACACCGTTTTCCTTCAAAGAGATTTTTAATAAATAATCTACGAGTTTAGGTGGCACACTGTGCTAGGTTTGAATTTAAAATAATAATAAAATCTATCATTGTCTTTATCAACTTGTATAAAAATCTAGCTTCTGGCCACTAATATGTGGTTTAGATTTATGATTAATAAAGCAATTTAGACCTTAAGTTTGCAATTATGATCTTGGAACTTGGAAGGACCCACTCCCAACAGTTTCACCCAGTCTCCAGCTTATTATATTAAAAATGATATTAATTTTTCTTAAAACACATTTTTAATAAATATTAATGTTAATTCGATCTGTCTATCACAATATTTATATTTGTTAGTTCATATTTATTATCTCTCTAATCCTTAATGTAAAACTTAATTAATTAATTAGAGCAGATCAAGAATATTAATTAAATTAGTTAATCTTATATGTTTTATTTAAAATACCCTAAATGTCTTTTTCAATTTTTTTTCTCCTTCTCCTACTTGATATTGTTGAGCGAATATCAACAAGGTTAATTTGAAAAAGAATTTGATAAACATGTAAAAAAAAATTTACATATAAAATCAGCGTTAACTTTTAAATTAAGTCACACATTAAAAAATAAGGAGTAGATATTTATTATATTGAAATCAGATATTACTAAGTATGCTTTTACTAGGTCATTTTTCGATTTGTAAGAGCTAGAGCTAGTGATGCTCTGCACAATTAATCTCATAACGTCCAATACCAAAAGACAAATATTTATAATTCGTCAAGGGGATAATAATTGCAATAAGCAATTCATTGTAAGTAATATCAACAAGAACAAGTACAACAAGATGCAGACTTCAAAATCTTATCATGCCAGATGCAACTTTAAATTCTTCAAGGTTATTACCCCCTTATTTCATCTCCCACTATGGCAATTGAATTTCGGGGGAAAAAATTAATATCAGCCGACAAAAATTTCAACGCTAATTGTCTAATTCTGTGTCACTTTCATAAGGAGCGCCAACTTCGTCAAGAATGCAAGATACACAAGAAGCTTCCTCAAATTTTCCACCACACAAATTATTCCAAGACAAATGACAAATTATCAGTATTTCCTTCTCCATGAGGTCCACTTCAGTTTAAGCTGATACCATAAAGGGGATACTCCCAGAACCCCTCGGGCAAGCCTTGGATCAAACACATCAAATTGCACCCGATTCAGAGAATCCAAGAGAACCTGAGCTGGCACTGCTGGGAGAAGCACTGGAACAGCTTCGGGAGGCACAAATTCAGCTAACTTCCTAGCTTTCTCTAAATGAGCATTTGCAACTGAGGCCATCTCAAAAACTGCATCACAAAGAGCCTCACGAGAATCCAAGCGCATCTCTTCTCGACGTCCCTGCTTAACTAATAACCTGTGTTTGGATGCCACTTTAGCCGGTATGTAAGAAAAATGGCGGTCACGACTGATGTGATAAGGCAGCGATTTAAGTAGCAAGAGAATGCCGCTTGCCTTACCGACATGTGAGGCTGCATGATCAGCTGCCGTGGATCTGATGCCACCAGCTTGAAGTGTCAAGTATAGCATAGTTGATGTTGTGTCCTCGGAATATTTCTCCATCTCTTCCATAGTTTCTGGCATGTCAGTAGGCTCTCTTCTTGCATCTTTGATCCGAGCTTCAACAGATCGTTTCAGCCATGTCTTGCCAAGTTTGGTTTCACCTATAACAGATGAGAGGGCCTGTGCTGTTGGGTGTTCAATCAATTTGTTGGCATATATTTTGTCTATGGCTTCTTGCCACCATACCAAACGCATAAGACCTATCCTGGGATCAGAAGCAACATCCATAGCTCTGGCTGTTTCAACATTCAAGGCTCGCAGAGCGAAGGCAGCTTTCCGCATAGATGGAGGGAGTTCAAGAAGACATAGATAGTGATGATAATCATAGCTTCGCACTTGTTGTACGCAATAGGAGAATGCTGCCTTTAAGCTATTAGATGTAGAAGAAGCACTATTCATTAAATCTTCAGCTGGTTACCTACAGATAAAAAATACGTTGATAACAACGATACTAAAAAGGCAAAAAATATATGATGCAACACAGAATTCATGTCGACAGTGAACTAGATATCAAAGATGAAAGAGAAGAGAGATGACCAGAAATTGAACAAGAGAAGAGAGGCCCTCAACCACCCAAACAGAATAAATATATGAGCTACAACATGAGATGTCAGGAGCCAAAAGTTCTGCATAGCAACCTAGAGAAACCACATCATGATAGAGTCCAATAGTAGGGGCAGTTTACAAATTAGTTATTTTCAGTTATTTTTAACCTTCAATTTTAGGTGGTTATATTCAGTTATCCTTTTCAGACTATTACAGTGGGATTATTTAAATATTAGTTATTGTTAGTTATTGTTAGTTATTGTTAGTTATTATCCTAGTAGAATGTAGAAGGTTATTAGGAAGTTATCAATCAGTTATTCTCAGTTATATTTTCAGCCTATTTAAATCTATTATATGATGACATTAGGGTGTGAATAAAGTATATTATTCAGGAATTCCCATCTTCTTCTCTCCTAGGATTTCAGTTACTGATTCTAGGCTCTCTCTCTCTCTAACACACATCTCTCTTCTGCCTTCTCACCTCTTCTTTCCCCTCTCTTCCTTTCTATCTACCAATTCTTATTCTCTCTTTTGCAGAACCTAACATTTTGGTATCAGAGCACAACTTTCCGAACCTGTTGGGACATTATGGTGAACAATGTGCCTCTCCTGCCAAATCCTAACCCCTCTCACGGCCCCCACCAACTCTTCTGACCTTCCCTCTACAGAATTGCTTTCCCAACAACTGTCAGCCATTATCACCAAATTAAATAATTTACATACAGAAATGACTACTCTGAAGCAACAGAAGTCATTTCAAGAGCCTAAAGGAAGCCACAGCCATAGTGGGAAACAGATTCATGAAGAAGTTTGATGATGAAGATCATGACAACCTTTGGGGAAAAAAGAATCCTTCTAAACGCCCACACTCTAAAGTAGAATTTCCTAAGTTTGAAGGAGGTGATCCTAGAGGCTGGGTTATGAAGGCAGAAAAATACTTCAAGTATTATCAAATACCTAAAGACCTTAAAGTTGATGTGGCAGCCATGAACTTAGAGGGTGATGCACTAGATGTTTTTACATGGATTTCCTCTGAAAGATCTATCAATTATTGGGATGACTTGATTCTTCAAGAGCACTTTGGCCCTGCTGAATTTCAGAATCCTGATGTGTACCTTTGCAGCATCAAACAATTGGGTTCCGTGCAAGAATATAGGCAGGAATTTGTCAGAAGGTCTTCAAGAGTGCATGGGTGGCCTGAGCATTGCTTATTAGGTGTTTTCATCAATGGTTTACAGGAAGAACTGCAGTCAGATGTTAAAATTCAGAAACTGCAAACTGTTCACAAGGCTGCAAGCTTGGCTCTTGAATTCGAAGACAAGTTACAAAATCAGAATCTGCATCGTTATGGACAGTGATCTGGAGCTACACGTGGCACCAAGAGCAGTGTCAATTTCAAGGAAGATAAAAATGCCAACATTCCTAGGCTGTGTTCAAACTCTGGTCTTGTAAACACACCAGTTGTTATGTCAATTTTCAACACCCAAAAGCAATTATTACCAACTGATACTGGAACTTCCCAAAGAATGACCCACAACCCGACAATCTCAGACCATGATAGGCAGTTTTGTAAAGACAAAGTGCTGTGTTTTAAGTGTGGAGATAAATTTGTCCCCGGACATAAGTGCCAACCCGCCCCTTTCAAACTCATGGAAATTACCGAGGAAGTGGGAGACCTCATTTGGGAGCTCGAGATTCAAATTCATCATTAAAAGCTACCCAATTTCCCACATTTCGCCTTGAGGACAAGGCGTGTTTGCCAAGGGGAATAATGATAGAGTCTAATATTAGGGGCAGTTTACAAATTAGTTATTTTCAGTTATTTTTAATCTTCAATTTTAGGTGGTTATATTCAGTTATCCTTTTCAGACTATTACAGTGGGATTGTTTAAATATTAATTATTGTCAGTTATTGATAATCCTTACCCTAGAATATAGGAGGTTATTAGTCAGTTATTCTCGGTTATATTTTCAGCCTATTGTACGATGACATTAGGGTGTGAATGAAGTATATTATTCAGGAATTTCCATCTTCTCTCCTAGGATTTCAGATATTGATTCTAGGCTCTCTCTCTCTCTCTCTCTCTCTCTAACACACATCTCTCTTCTACCTTTTCATCTCTCCTTTCCCCTCTCTTCCCTTCTATCTCCTAATTCTTATTCTCTCTTTTGCAGAACCTAACACATCATCAGCATAATCAAGCTGAGTGTAACACCTTACTCTAGGTTCCCTTGAGCTGTTTGTTTGACAATGAACCACTTTTGACGCAATTAGTACCTAAAAGAACTGAATGTTTTAAAACTTCTTAACTAACATGGAGTACTTTTCTCAAAAGAATAGGATTTTCCGGAAAACTTTGAAAATCCAAATCTTTGAATCAAAATCAAGATCACTGGTTCAAACTCTACATAAAATATTTTGAAAACCCATGATAGAAATTAATACCTGGGTTCGAACATTGTTTGAACCAGAAAACATTTATTCTAAGATGAACTGAAGACCTGTATATAACCTTCTTAGATAACAAAGTCATATAATATATCTCTGTATCCAAAATCCTCTTAACCGAGATTAATTAGCTACCTGTTGTTAGAACTCAAACCTGTATTAGATTATGAAATAGTAAGGGCTTAAAAGATACTACCTGGCATGCTTTCTTTCAATTTATATCTTACTGTACTCTTTTTCTGGTATTTCCTTATTTATAACTTATAATTTAAATAACTTAAATTCTAACTTATTCTTACTGTACTCTTTTTCTGGTATTTCCTTAGTGGGCTCAGGCAAATATCAAAACCTATCATACTTCTGAGGGTAGGTTAACACTTATTCCATTTATAACTTATAATTTAAATAACTTCAATTCTAACTCATTCGAGCTCTACCCTTACTAGGTGATTGGTCAAGAAGGACAAAACATATATATTTACATCATATGATTAGGGCATTTGAAATGTCTTCCCTTTCTAAATCCTCACGGTTTGTTACCTTTGTGTATATATGCATTCACCAAATCCTAGCTTTATAAATTAGGCCTTGGGAGTGAATTCTTAATATTGACTATTCTTATAAAGAAATATAAACGTCATATAAAATCCTTAACCATGGTTTAAACTCTAACATAGTTGCCAGGCATTTGAAGGTAGCAAACAGCAACTTAAATTTTAATTTTCAGCTATATATAATTCGCTTAACCACTCCAAACAGTTTCTCTTTTAAATCTGAAATTTCCCAGCATCTACATATCGTTTCACTCATCCTAGAGAAGTGCTTAACATGCTTAATCAATCCACATTCTTCTTTAATTCTTCAGGGTATCAAACAGCAAGTTTTAGATAAATTTCCAGTTCCCAGGATGAGGCTTACCACGTTTCCAACATTATATCATTAACCAACAGTATCACTACCCATTGATAATCTAGTAGTTAGACGCTTTTCTTTCATTGAGCACCGTAGGCATAAATCTAAACATTTTCCAGATTTAAAATCATGAATCCCAATTTAAATTTAGCAACTTGCATCTCCCTATATCACACCAAACCATACAACAGTAAGCATTTTTCCCATATCCATTCTAGCTCTCAAAAACCCTTCTCTTTAATTCTGAAATAACTTCCAGACTTATACCAATGCTTTTTCCCCCCTTTTGCCTAGACTTGTATCAATGTGAAATCACCACTTTAATGCCTCTAAACAAAATGCCTCTAAACAAAATTATTTAGCTAAATAATTGCCTAGCACAGAGAAGCATCGAAACAGCACTTCCTTACCAAAGAAAATTTTTCAAATTTAATTAAGAACAACACTTAAAATCATCATTCTAATGCCTCCAACTCTAAATAACTACATAGAACAACTATTTAACATTTAGACACATTTAATAGGAACTTCAAATCAGTTCCTGAGCTCCAATTCACTCCATACGCCATTAACAAGCCTAGATATATGCATCCTTCATATTTGTAGCATTTAGACACTTTTAATTCTATAATAAACATCTAAAATAATTATTTAAATAGAAAAATGCCCAAACAGTGACTTATCATCACTTTGCTCGATCTTCATTAAAACACCACTTCATTATGTATGCAAGTATGTACGCGTCTTATTTACATCCCTTTAATTAGCCTTTCGCCTCTCCTTAATTATTCATACAGCTACCCTCTTTAACTCTGGAAATTTTTCAGCTCTAAGCACAACAACCTAATCATCATTTAAACATCATTAATATCTACTTTCAACATTATTTTAGATTATAAATAAGCACCTTTGAATGTCTTAAAAGTCCTTATCTAATAACAGCAAGCATTTTATGCATTTTTCAGCTTCAATAGTCTATCTAATAATTTGCAATATCCACCTAACATTTCAGCTTCTATGATGGGTTTCAAATATCATTTTACCACTGTCAATCACGTTTCAGTAGTTACAAATACTGGTTCAGCATTTGAGAACATGTTAATCAGCAACCTTCCCAACCAAATTTCAGCTCCAAAATTGAGTCACAACAAAATTATCAAAAACTTCATGCTAGTATTGTTTAAAACATAATTCTTACCTTCAAACCATACTTTAATCCTTGTAACCATTCAAATAATATATTTACAGTCAATTCTGAAAATTCCAGCTCCAATCACAAGGTTTAAACCATCATTTTAAAGTCTCTAGGCATGTTTTGAACATCTACAACAATGATTCAGCACTTAGAAACCAAATCAGCAAGGTCCAAATCAGTTTTCAGCTTCAAACTCTTCGGTTTCAACAAGCAGTCATATTATATTCATCTAAACAATCCATAAACTACTTATATCATAAAATCTCAGCATTTATATTGTATTTAACCATTTTGTCAGGGACCCAACGCCTCCACACTTAGAAACAACAAATATATTGTTCGGCAATCGCAACCCCCAAACAAATAGCACATGCAGCCTCAGTACCATCTACTTGAGCTTCAATCTACGCTATCACTCAATTTCTAGCTTAATCGCAACCCTTCCTCAACTTAATACCAACTTCCAATCACCTCATCCTTTTAAATCAGTGCCCAATCAACGAAACAGGGGATAGAGGATTATATCAAACACTACGAAGGCAATCGGAAGGACTTTCTTCCCCTCAGACATACTTCATCAAAAGTTAGCTGAATTTGAGCCTTCTGAAGCTGTCCCAGTGCTTCTACCAGCAGTGCCTGCTCAGGTTCTCTCGGATTCTCTGAATCGGGTTCCACATTTATTTCATCAGTAATAACTTGCTTTCGTTTACCATCCTCACCAGTAGACATCTTTCCAAATCGACCAGCAGTGCAAATGTGAACAATAATTGACAACAATAATCCAAAAAATCTATCAATGAACTTCAAATTTGCCAATCTTGAATCAGACACAATGGAATGGAATGAGTTGAGAGTTGAAGAGAGAAGGTGACTCACTGTGAGGCCGGAAACGCCGACGTTGGAAGCCTGAGAGTGAGACGCCGGCGGCCGACTGTGCGGGCTCAGCTCCAGCTGGTCCGTGCCGCGGTCGACTCTCGAATGTGCGATACTGGAGACAGAGAAAGAAGAAGTGTGTTGTGGTGGTGGTTTGGTCCGTGGTCGACTGTGCGACACTGGAGACAGAGAAAGAACCGAAGAAGAAGCGTGCAACGTAGTGGTGGTCCCTCCGGTCCGGGGTCGGTGGCGACGAGCTAAGTGAAGGAGGGAGGCTAGGGCAAGCCAAAAGTTTAGTATTTTTTTTTTCCAATTTTATGATTAAAATAAAAATTCAACAAAATTCAATTGGACTTTTTTGTTTGGGCCGCAGGTTGGGCTTCAATAGGTGAGTTTGAAATTTTGTACTTCTCCGGTCCTTAATATAAGACTCTTTTAACTAATTTGATTAGATTAAGAAAGTTAGATAAGTTAGTTAATTATAAGAAAATTAACACATTTTTTCTAAAACACCGTAATTATCTTTCTTAATACCTCATCTCCCTCTTCTACTTGATTATGATTGAGGAAGTGTTTATAGAGGTAATTAGAGAAAATTATAAATATGAGAAATTGATTTTATATTTCTGACTAAAACTAACTCAAAAATTAAGTCCTATATTAAAAACTAGAGGAGTAGTTGGACTTGGACTTGGACTTGGGTGGATTATTGACATTGCGACTTTGTGAGGTGGAGGAGAGGAGAGGAGAGGATTGATGTGTTTTAAAATGCACTCCTTCAATACTAAATGTAATAACAGCTATTATTCTAATTATAAGATTTTATTTATAAATTATAAATAAGACTTTATAATTAAGACTGAAGGTAGTATCTATTTAATTAGATTTAAAAAGTTAGATAAGTTAAATAATTATAAAAAATATATAACATGTTTTTTTTAAACACCATAATCATTTTTATTAATATCTTCCTTCTCTCCCCTACTTAATTATGGTTGAGAGAGTATTAATAAAAATAATTTTTAAAAAATTGATAAAAATAAGAAATAGGTCTTACATTTAAAACTACTATTAACTCAACAATTAGATCATATATTAAGCATCAGAGGAGTATTTTAGTATTATCCCTATACTTTATATAAGATTTAGTTGAAGGTTAGATTTGATCATAAGTATAAGATATCAATTTATTTTATTTTTTATATTTATAATTCTTCTTAAAATATTCATATTGATTAAAATTTTCTCACTAAAAGGCTATTCAAATGCACATAATTATATTTTTAAAAAAAGTAGTTTAGAAAAATAAACACACATCAATTATAAATAATTAATTTAACTAATTTTATTAATATTTTGAAATAACTTCTATCCTCATGATAGAAGATAGTATCATTTTTATTACTTACTAAATTTTGATTGTTTTTGTCAAAAAGACTTTATTTGGTTATCCATAAGCTACTCAAGAGATTTGTTTTCAAAACTTTCTTAATCACCCTAGCATATCAAATGATTCTTTTGAGAAATTTGTTTCGTGCATATGATTTTGAGTTTTGCAATCTCAGTTCTTAATCTAGTTAAAGACTCTTTCTATCCGTTCGTGAGGTTTTTATTGTGAATCTCTCAGATAACATGAAGATTATGTGTTTTAAATTTAAGAAATAATTATTCTTTAATATTATTGACTTGGTAAACTACTAATGATATACTTTGAGCAAGATTATTACAAGTTTAGAGCTAAATGAAAAAATAATATTGGTTAAGCTATTTTATGTCAGAAGCATTAAATTTAAGTCAACCGTTACGAGTCACCAACCTATTTGATCTTCTTTTCAACGGTTACAATCTTTCAAATCTAACAGATAATTAATGAATATCAAGTATACATAGATATGAACCACCACTCTGCTACATTCAATTTGTTTATTTATTGAGATGTTTTCCTCGTTATTCTCTTTGCACTCTAGTGATTATCATTCGGGGAGAGAGAGAGAGATATATATATATATATATATAAATATTTATTATCTTCGTGAGAAACTTAAGATTATGGGAATTTAAATGGGTTACAATCTTATGAAAAGTTTAAAAAAAAAAACAATTCAGAGAAATCGTTTGATGTACTAAGAACCCAATAAATCTTAGAGATTATAGTTGAACTCTTATAGATATTTTGAAAACTGAACATAAGTCAAGTGATTACAACGAACAATATAAATCGATTGTGTGATTCTCTTCTTATCAACTCTTTGAGCAAAATTTTTTGACCTCTCACATATTCTGTTAATACTACTTAATTTTCAGTTAAATTTTTAAATATTTCCCAATTCATCCCTTCTTAGATAAAACTGCTATTCTAATATTTTATATTTATATATTAAGTTATCTAATCACATATATAATAATAATAATAATAATAATAATAATAATATATGTCTTATTTCTCTTAATGTTATGTGTCTTATTTTTTTCATTTAGATGACAATAAAAATTAAAATCTAGCATAACAATTCATAGCACCATCTATAACCTTCTGGAATCTGGACTCTGGATTGCCCAAAAAGAAAATTGCGGATTTTCAAGAGAAGCTTCGAGAACCACCACTACCCAGCCGGAAGTCTCCGCCTCTTTGCAATTCCCCTTTTTCCACTGTCTGCCAGTTGATTTATGATTATATATCGTCCCCTTTGTCCTCCTTGATTCCAATCAAATCCCTCGAACACTATCGCCGTCTCCATCATCCCCTAATAATGGCCGACGAAGCCAAGGCCAAAGGTAACGCAGCTTTCTCTTCCGGTGATTTCGCCGCTGCCATCCGTCACTTCTCGGACGCCATCGCTCTTTCGCCTGATAACCATGTCCTCTATTCCAATCGATCCGCTGCTTATGCCTCCCTTCACAAATACTCCGAAGCCTTAGCCGACGCTAAGAAGACTGTCGAGCTCAAGCCTGATTGGTCTAAGGGCTACAGTCGTCTCGGCGCTGCTCATCTTGGTCTCGGCCAACATGATGAGGCTATTGCTGCTTACAATAAGGGCCTGGATATCGACCCCAATAATGAACCTCTTAAATCCGGCTTGGCTGATGCCCGGGCGGCGGCGACGGCTACTTCTTCGAGGTCTCGTTCGACGCCAACTTCTAACAATCCTTTCGGAGAGGCTTTCGCTGGACCCGAGATGTGGGCAAGGCTTACTGCTGATCCCACCACTAGAGTCTTTCTTCAGCAACCTGATTTCGTGAAGATGATGCAGGACATCCAGAAGAATCCCAACAATTTGAACTTGTATTTGAAGGATCAAAGAATCATGCAAGCGCTTGGGGTTTTACTCAATCTCAAGATTCGTACCCCAACGGACGACGCTGATATGCCAGAGTCCTCGCCTTCTCCTCCGCCACAAGAGAGGAAGAGAGCTGCTGAAGCGGAGCCTGCGAAGGTAGAGAAGCAGCCGGAGCCTGAACCGGAGCCTATGGAAGTGACGGAAGAAGAGAGGGAAGCAAAGGGAAGGAAGGCGCAGGCTCAGAGAGAAAAGGAGGCTGGTAATGCGGCTTACAAAAAGAAGGATTTTGAAACGGCAATTCAACATTACTCAAAGGCTTTGGAATTGGATGATGAGGACATATCCTTTCTCACAAACCGTGCTGCTGTGTACTTGGAAATGGGAAATGTAAGTCAATTCGCATATATTATCTGGTTGAAAGTAATTTATTCCAGTTCAATGTTAAATGCCGTGGCTTGCATCGCTTTTGTTAATTTATGCTTTAGTCTGGCCTGTTAATGTATAAGAAGGTCACAACCTTTATATTTAAGGATGTTTTTACCAATTCAACTTTTATACGAGGGAGGATGTTTTAAGGGCGGTACAGTAGCGTCTATATCATCAGATAATGTGCCTTGTAAATATTGCCTTTGTGGCTAAGGATTTTAGAGGTTATTGTGGATTTGACAGAGAAAATTACTCGAATTTGCTCTCGGGTGATGACGTAGCTTACGTTACTAGGGTGTGTGTTCTTTTACATTACATAGCTTTCATTTTATAGCTGGCTAGGTTAGTGCATTAGGCGTTCTAACAAGTAGTCTTTGAATGCTGAGCATTTTTCCAGTTCGAAGAATGCATAAAAGATTGTGACAAGGCTGTTGAGAGGGGAAGAGAACTGAGATCGGACTTCAAGATGATAGCAAGAGCTTTGACAAGGAAGGGAACTGCCTTGGTCAAACTGGCAAAATGCTCGAAGGATTATGAACGTGCCATTGAGACTTACCAGAAAGCACTGACGGAGCATCGTAATCCTGACACATTGAAGAAACTTAATGAAGCTGAAAAGGCCAAGAAAGAACTTGAACAGCAGGAATACTTTGATCCAAAACTGGCTGATGAGGAGCGTGAAAAAGGTATCCTCCATTTTAGAATGTACCCCTGATTCTCCATCTTTTGTAATAAGGTTTGCTTTATATGGAAAGAAATACTTGTAGCTATGTATTTACCCCTTTTGTCAACGTGCAGGTAATGAATTCTTTAAGCAGCAAAAGTACCCTGAGGCTGTAAAGTGTTACACAGAAGCTTTAAGAAGGAACCCTAAGGACGCTAGGGTAAGAATATACCAATTCATTAGGGTAGATAATTGCGCCTTACAGCAAATGCAGACTCTGACCTGTTAAAAATACTTTTATTTGTTTCAGACATACAGTAACAGAGCTGCGTGCTATACAAAACTTGGTGCGATGCCTGAGGGTTTGAAGGATGCAGAGAAATGCATTGAGCTTGATCCAACCTTCTCAAAAGGTTATTCTAGAAAAGGTGCCGTACAGTTTTTCATGAAGGAATATGATAAAGCGATGGAAACATACCAGGAGGGTTTGAAACATGATCCTAACAATCAAGAGTTGATTGATGGCATAAAACGGTAATCATCTTAAGCTTCATCACTGCTAAGTAAATGTGCTGTACCCAAGTGCCTGCTTTGCATTCTGCGTGTAGATCAAATAAAGTAGTAATTTTTTCATCCCAAATAAAGTAGTAATTTTTTCATCCCGTTATCGTTTCAGATGTGTAGAACAAATTAATAAGGCCAGCCGTGGGGATTTATCACCTGAGGAATTGAAAGAGAGACAGGTATGTCTTGCTGCCCATTTTTGAAACATTTGTAGCCAAAACCATGACAGTGGGATCGGGAAGTTCGATGATTAATTTGTTTTAAAATTCGTTGTGATCTTGCTTGCAGGCCAAGGCAATGCAGGACCCTGAGATACAGAACATCCTTCAAGATCCTGTTATGAGACAGGTAAGCACTAATACAGAACGAGGCAATACGTTGCCCCTGCTGATCTGTGCAGCGTAGCGTTTTAGGATAACAACTAATACGAATGAGCTGTGCTAATGATAGTTGGGGTTGCACTTGTGTGCAGGTGTTAGTTGATTTCCAGGAAAATCCCAAAGCTGCCCAGGAGCATACAAAGAATCCGATGGTGATGAACAAGATCCAGAAGCTGGTCAGTGCTGGAATTGTCCAGATTCGGTGATTTGGGTGGAATAGCAGAGGAGCCATGGCTGATTTCACTGTGAGATTGGATCAGAAAAGGAAAAGGAAAATACTGCTGATAATTTTCGAGTTAGCTTTCTGTTTTTGCAATGTTAAGTTTTCTTTCTTTGTTTATTTTAAAATGGCCATAAGCAATGTTAAGTTAATTCTCATGATTTAAGTAGTTCGGGTGCTTCAAACTCTAATCTTCTCGTTTGGCCAAAAAAGAGAGACTCAAGTCTTTGTCCATTCTTAGCCTTGGAACTTTCATATTTTTGGTGGGAATTCTAGCTTGATTATGCAAATTTAAGGAGTTTCCTACTATCGGGGTGTTTTGAACTTTTGGTTCTCACATAAAGTCGATTGCAGATTACGCGTGATATTGAGTACAGGGACTTGGGCTTTAGCCCTTGGAATAAGCAATGGACTTCAAGAAGGAAACAGCTATGATTCCAAATGAGAAGTGTTAATTAGACATCCCCCGCTCCCAGGGTGTTTGATAGATAAAAGAGGAAATAATGAAATTGAATATTGGTCCCTATATTTTAAAAAAGAAAATTGTTTTTTAAAAAACTCAGACTGATATTTTAAATGATTGTAATCATAGAGATATGTTAATCATTGAATCTGTTGCCTAGTGGTATAGATGTTTTACTGCTTGTTTATATTCCTATGGGCTATAGTTTCTGAAAGAGGAAAAATTGAGTTTTAATAGAGAGCGAGTTATCAATTGAATATAATGAGATAATTATAAGAATTAAATGACTAATTTTTTCTAATTATATTTGATATTTTTTGCCAACAAATATTGAATGTGCTTCACACTTGTCTTATTCTCCTAATGTCCGTATGGGATCTGCTTCGTGTCAAAGAACTAGGTGTTATTCAATTGGTGGACTCATGCTGGCGACTCAAGGATGCCGTCGGCTTAATAATAGGACCAATGTAAATGTGGTGTACACTTTGTGAAAGTAAAGGGTTGAGATGATAAGTAGTTGCATTTTGTGGGGGAAAAATATAAATTTAAATTTTAAAAAACGTATTTGTTTATTAGAATTTTAAATTTAATGTTCCTGACTCGATGAAAATTAATTTCAAATTTAAAGTAATTTTAGAATATTTTTAAGTTTATATATATATATATAAGCATATTCACAGGCAAAGTCAGGAACACTCTTTGTTTGTTCAAAGAGGAGAGGACAGGTTTTTCACATTTTATTTGATTGTTACAGGTGAGTTAAAAGGTAAGTGGTCATAATTTTAAGAATTCTATTGTGGGGGTGGGTTGGCGTGATGGACCTACATTGCCTATACTATGTGCCCACGTGGAAGTATCAAGCCAGATGAAGAAATAAGAAGACATAAGATGTAGAAGATCATAACATGAGTAATTAGGCAAATTTCGATTTCTGTATATCCACACAAGTCAACTCTATCTCTTGTCTTGCGGAAAAACTAAAAAAAGATTTATCTTTACCCGAATGCCAATTCTCCTCGAGACAGAGAAAATGTCCGTTCTTTATAGTCGCAGTCTAACTTTGCACAAGGAGAGGTAAAAAAATAACAAGAAGAAAATGAATAGAAACAAAAACTTCAACTATTGGACATAAGGATATAATTGTTGTAGGAAAAATTGTTTCTTGTCAGGAGGGGACAAAGGAAATATATTAAGCAGAAGCTTCTTGCTCCTTTTAGAAGAGTTGGTTTTGGATGTGTTCGTTTTCATGATAAAATAACACTAGGCTCGGCAAATATTATCTTTTGTCAGTTCATAGTCTAAATCTCTTGTTTGTTCTCCTCATAGAAGACTTATAATTACGTCAAAGAAATACATCCATTTCACAGCTATTACATGGAATGGGGATGATGATATGATATTAAGATAAGATTTCTAGACTTGTAATGAAATCAGAGATTTCTTATCTGAACCCAAAAATACCATGCAATACTAGGTCAAATCTTAACAAGGGTTAAAGTGCATCTAACATCTTAAAATATTTTTTTTAGAATATCCAATATTCTAAAATATTTTGTAATGTATCTAACAGCCTTAAGTATGTTTTTTTTAGGTGAGTCTAGCATTGTAAAGTATTTTTTCGTGTATCCAGCATCTCAAAGTATTTTTTTAGGTCCATCCAGTACCAAGAAATTTTTTTGGTACATCCAACAACAAGATAACAAAAAGATATTTCAAGGTACTAGATGCATCTAGAAAATATTTCGAGGTACTGTATGTGCCATAATATATTTTAAAGTGCTGGATATATCTGGAAAAATATTTTAGGGTGTTGGATGCATTTTAATCTTTTTAACAAAGACTAAATTGTCATAACAACCACCAAGAAACTAAACCATGTAAAATAGGGTAGAGGATAAAATTTAAATACCAAAATACAAAAATTATGAAATTTAACTTCTATAATGTAGCCTAGATATGATATTATTATTATTAGGTTTTTTTTTGCCAGCATATTATAAGACTTTTATTATGTATTTTGATGTATAAATGAGATTTTTATTGTACTTATTAGGATTTGATGCCAGACGCTAATACCTTTGATGCTGCTGATTATAATTAGAAATAGTTGTTACGAAATTGCTCATTTGGGTGTGAAATGTGAATGTTAAAGAGCATTTATTATGAAATGAATTACCACAGCTTAATACTTGATAAGAGCTACAAGTTTTGTTAAAAACTAGAAATTTCTCTCCCGTGGCATGCATGATTAACATATTTGATTAGACAGAAAATTCCAATAAATTGTATTATCTCTTATAGTTCAAGATTTAACTTTTATAGGAGTATGATTTTTTTAGTCATTCAAATAAAATTTGATTTAGAGATACAGAATCTAAGGAGAATAAATAAAAAAAATTAAAATTATTTTTTTGCTTTTCTATTTAAGCCTCTAATTGACATACTATTTAATTATGATACTTTCCATTAATTCAATATATTCAAATCCCAATTAAGATGTTATTCAAATTCAAAATTAACCATTAATTGTTTCATTTAAGCCTCCAATTGAAATTTCATTTATTTATAATGTTTCCCATTTAATTTAATATATTCCAATCTCAACCAAGATGTTATTCAAATATCATTAATTGAATATATTCGGATCCAATAATTTTATACCCAACTCATTTTTAAATGAATTAGGCATTACAAGTTTCAAAAATATAGTTGATAGTTGATGATTGATTGATAGAAATTTTTTCCCCTGTGCCATGCGTGATTAGCATATTTGATTAGATTGAAAATTCTAATAAATTACATTATCCACTGTAGCTCAAGATTTATTTTTTATAACAGTAAGATCTTTTTATTCATTTAAATATAATTTCAATTAGAGATGCAGAATTTAAGGGGAATAGATGAAAAATTGAGATTAATTATTTATTTCTTTATTTAAGCTTCCAATTAACATACTCTTTAATCATAATCCTCCCCATTTAATTCAATATATTCAAATCTCAATTAGAATATTATTTAAATTCAATATTAATTATTAATTTTTTTATTTGAGCTTCCAAGTGAAATTCCATTTATTTATAACTAAGATGTTATTTAAGTATTATTAATTGAATATATTCATATTCAATAATGTCATATCTAACTCATTTTTAAATGAATTTGGTATTACAAATTTTCAAGAATATATAGTTGATTGCTGATAGTTGATTAAAATGTCGATTGTTTAGTAATTATGGTAAATTTCAAAGCCTTCTATCCTATCTTTTTTAGTCCTACTTATAATCTTATACTGTTAGTCTATACCCTTGTAATTAGAAAGACAGAGACATTGTTTCGGTTGTGACAAAATTATAATTTATAAGGATTAAATTACAGCAAATTAAAATTTATAAATCCATATTTGAGTCATTTCATAATGAAAAGGTATTGGAGTCATTTCATAAAATTTTAAATCATATAACCTAATTAAGATTGACAAATTAAATGACTTAAATAAAAATTAGAATTATTTATGTATCTTTGTAAAAGATTCCCGCAATTGAATCAAAATTATAAATGATTAATCTTTTCAATAAATATTTTTTTAACCAGCAAAAAATAACTATACTTCACACTTGTTTTATTCTCCCATCGCCCATACGGGTCTGATGATCTGCTGTGTCCAAGAATTGAGTGCTCTTGAATTGGTGGTCTCTCGAACACGAAGTAAAAAAAATTTAGATAATTCTCTTGTTTTCTAGAAAGATTGCAAAAGGATTTACCATTTAGCTGGAAGCTAATTCTCTCCGAGGCACAGAAAAAAATCTGTTTTTCTGTGTCTATTATAATTGTCATCTAACTTCACACTGGGAGGAGGGAAAATGAAAATGAAAAATAAATAAAAACAAAAACTTTAACTATTATTGAACAGAATACAATTGTTGTAGGAAAATTTGTTCCTTGTCAAAAGGAGACAGAGGAAATAAATTATTAAGCAGCAACTTCTTGCTCCTTTGAGGAGAGTTGGTTTTGGATGTGTTGAGGCACAACATCAAACTTGGCTAATTGCATTATGTAAGACGCACGACCTTTGGTCATCCCCCTCAATGTACTCACATACTGAAACATCTCAGCAAGAGGAACCAGGGCATCAACCACCTGTGATCAAATAGAAGAATCAAAGGGTGAGTCCAAGTAAAACAGAAGGCGAATCACCATTGACTTCATCTAAACTCCATCACTTATTTCTCCTAACTTTGATATTTAATGTTCAAATAAATGTGTTTGTTTCTATGATAAAATAGGATTAACCCCTGTAAATCTTTCATAGGGATTGCATGGAGGGGGGAAGATGATGCGATATGAAGATAAGATTCTTGGACTTGTAACAAAATACACAATAGCTGCATAAAAATTCTGATATTTTCAATCTGAACACAAATATACTACGTAACACTAGATCAAATTTTGACAAGGACTAAATAGGCATATCGACAGACAACCGGGAAGCTAAACTGACTACTATCACTTGCCATCCATCTCACAAGAGACAAACAGGCAGGTAAAGTTGACAGAAGCATTAGCACATGTACTTTCTAGTTATCCCTCAAAATCAACAGAATAATCAAATACAGAGAACCAGGTTGACTGACATACCTTTAGGCCACCGGGTTTGTCACCAAAACTGTTGATCTGTCCTCTTCTTGAGTTGAGATCACCAATTACATCTCCTAGATGATCTTCAGGAGTAATCACTTCAACTTTCATAATTGGTTCAAGCATCTTTGGTCCTGCTTTTCTCATTCCATCCCGGAAAGCTCCTCTCGCTGCCAACTGGAATGCCAATACACTTGAATCTACATCATGGTAAGATCCATCTACAAGTACTGCACGTACATCAACTACCGGAAATCCAGCAAGTATCCCATTGGACATGCACTCTTCCAATCCTTTCATCACTCCCGGAATGTATTCTTTAGGTACAGCGCCTCCTTTGATCTCGCTCTTGAACTCATACCCACTACCTGGTTCCAGGGGTTCGAAACGAACAGTGATATCTGCAAATTGACCTTGTCCTCCTGACTGTTTCTTGTGCACATACTTCACCTCTGAGATTTTGGAAATGCTTTCCCTGTAGTTCACTTGGGGTGCACCAACATTGGCTTCCACCTACATTCAACAATTTAGATAATTATTTCAAACATATAAGACAATCATGAAGGGAGGAGGCGAAAAGGAAAAATAAAAATCTCACCATTTGAATGATCAAATGAAAAGGAAAGGAACAAAATGCAAATTGACACATAGTAATTCTTTATCATAGGACAGGCATAGATATTATCCATGTTCAGAAGTCATGCCACAAAATGCATAATTAGTTTACAGTATTTTCTTCCTCCCTTCTCATTCCCTAAAGATTGTTAATTATGAAGAAACAGAGAGTAAATGAGTTCCATGAAAATCAAGAGAGTACATAGTACTCCTAGGCCACAGCTCTACACATACAAGTCCTATTATTTTTAGCTATTTTTTGTCAAAAAAAAAAAAGGCAAAAGTGTTAAGCATTTGAGAGGGCAAAAAAAAAAAATATCCTAAGATGATCAAAGATATAACCTTAAATTCTCTCTTGAGTCGATCAACAATAATTTCAAGATGCAATTCTCCCATTCCTTCAATCACCGTCTGGTTAATCTCTTCATCCCTAGAGAAGTGGAATGAAGGGTCTTCTTGGGCGAGCTTAATTAAACCAGTTGCCATCTTGTCAACATCAGCTTTAGTTTTGGGCTCAATGGCAACCTTTATCACAGGATCAGGAAAGTCCATGCGCTCAAGCACAACGGGACTATCAGGGTCACTCAATGTTTCACCTGTAATAGTATCTTTTAAACCTGCAAGAGCAATGATATCACCTGTTAAAGCTACTTTAACATCCTCCCTGCTGTTCGCATGCATTTCCAGCAGTCTACCAATTCTCTCCTTCTTCCCTTTGTTTGCATTGAGTACATAAGTCCCTGCGCTTAGCTTTCCAGAATACACCCTCACAAACGTAAGGGAACCAACAAATGAATCACTCATGATCTTAAAAGCCAATCCAGAAAACGGCTCATCATCACTTGCTTTCCTTTCTATTATTACTTCCGGGTTTTCAGGGTCAGTTCCCTTCATTGGTGGCAACTCAATTGGTGATGGTAGATAATCCACAACAGCATCAAGCAGTGGTTGAACCCCCTTGTTTTTGAAAGCTGAGCCACACAGTACTGGCACAAATTGTCCTGATAAAGTTCCCTTCCTAATTAATCGTTTGATGGTTTGCTCATCCAGTTCATTTCCTTCTAGGTAGCTCTCCATGGCCTGATCATCCAACTCAACTATTGTTTCAACCATCTGGGATCGGTAATCCTGAGCCAATTCTTGAAGATCGTTTGGAATATCTTCATAAGAAAACTTGGCACCTAACTCTTCTCCAGACCAAATTATCGCTTTCATTTTTACAAGATCAACAACTCCCTGAAAGTTATCTTCCGAACCAATTGGAATCTGAATTACAAGTGGTTTAGCACCCAGGTTTGTCACTATCATATCTCTTGTCCGAAAAAAGTTTGCTCCAAGACGGTCCATCTTATTAACAAAACAAATACGTGGAACTCCATATTTATCAGCTTGTCTCCACACAGTTTCTGATTGTGGTTCTACACCAGCAACACTATCAAACAAGCATATTGCTCCATCTAACACCCTAAGAGCCCGCTCCACTTCCAGGGTGAAGTCAACATGACCAGGAGTATCAATGATGTTGATCCGGTGCTTATTCCAAAATGTGGTGGTTGCAGCAGAAGTTATGGTAATCCCTCTTTCTTGTTCTTGTTCCATCCAGTCCATGGTAGCTGTTCCCTCATGTACTTCTCCAATTTTGTAGTTTCGTCCTGTATAGTAGAGAATTCTTTCGGTTGTGGTTGTCTTTCCAGCATCAATGTGTGCCATGATTCCAATGTTGCGATAATCTTTCAATGGAACTCCTCGACTTGCATCTGAGGAGAAAGTCAAGAGGCCATTGTATTTGTATTAGTCAATGCGTTGTCACTTTAAAAAGATGAATGCAAACTACTCTGAAGTTCGATAGCATATGTGCATCAATGGCATTATGAAACCATTCTTTTATAGTCAAGTTAAAAAGGCCATCATTTATTTTTACCAAAAAAAAAGGGCCATCCTATTAGTAGTGACCAAGTTGAAATGTTTTCTTAAGCTCAAGGACGTATAAATGTTCCTTACAGATGTCTGGAAAAAGGATTTCTTTCCTTCAACGAGAATCATACCAGATAACATGAAAATGCAGGTGTGTCTAGAAACTTAAATCACGTTCACAGAACAGATAAAAGTATTGAACAAGAATACACAATCAAACATAAAACATGCAAGGTACTGAAGAGAATAAGTTTGAAGGAAGAGGATCATAATGAGCAATGCATCGTTCCTAATCAGTTTCATACACTATAAAGAAAAGGGAATCATAACTCAAGTCTAAACAAATAAAGCAGATATGAAAGCGAGACTTCCTACGAAATTAATTTAATTATCCAAGCAGAATGTAGAAATAGAGCAGACTATTTCAGAAATGAAAGATGACTGAAACCAGGGAAAGAGACCTTCAACGGCCATGGCGAAAACAGATAAGTTTCTTCTGCTCTGGTGGCGCAAATAAGACAGCTGGGAAGATTTAGACTTAATTGGAGAAGTTCCAAAGAACTGAGAAAGGGAAGATGAAGTGAGAGGACGAGAGGGTCGAGGTCGAACACCCATGAAACGGAGTGGAGAGAGAGGAGTTGGCTTCCTCTGCGACCCACTGAAATTGCGGAGAGAGGAAGCCGAAGCTGAGGCCGCCGTCACTCTGAAAGACTCCGTCGCCATATTTTCCGCAGAAAAATTGCGTTTTGCACAGTCCTCCCTCGCTCCCTGCTCCGGTGGTGAAGGTAGGAGATAACGATAGCGGGCGAGCAGGCGAGGCCCCTTCAAGCTTCAACCAAGCAATCTCAAGCGTTCATTTTATCCTCTCTCTTTTTGATTAAAATAATTCATATAATAAATAATTATAATTACAATCACAATCGAGCCCCTCATCCGGAAGAAACCACATAAATCACTTTCCGCAAAACGAGATAAATTCTTTTATATATTTACTTCGTAAACTATAAAAACACTTTTAAAATCATAGTTTGGTTTCTCTTCAAACATGCCCTGAGTTTTGTTAGATGTAAATTAATTTGGAAAGTTTTTTTAATATGCAAATTTAAAATTACAACAATGCTGCTCTTTAACAGTTGAAAAACAAACATTGCCTTAAAATAATGAAATTAGCTGTTAACATTTTTGAGAATATAAAATAACATTACTATGATTTTAAACTTTTGAAAAAAATTTGTGGATACTGAATAAAAATTCTTTAAGTTTTTCTTTAATTATTTTCCATGGAGGCAGATGAAAGCAACGTGGAAATAGCTTAGCCAGGAGAACTCAAGGCTGCAACTGGCTCAGACATTTCGTTGAGTCCTAGTTTTAACTTCATGAAACAAATTGAGCCACATGGTAGCCACGTATAATCCATTATTATTTATAATTTATTATTAATGAAAAAATATTATTTAAAATGAGTTCGCGTACGTGCATGTAACTTAAAAACTTAGGATGTGTCATATATATAAATATATATATATTTCTTATACAACTGAGTCATATATTATTATTCGTAACTTGTAAACTGTTCACATACTTGATAAATATACTGATTATCATTTTTAATTTCTTATGAGATTCAAAATTATTAGAGAATAATGTTTCAACTAATTGTTAACACTTAGAACAGTCATGTGGACCAATCTTATCCTGTTATTGAATTTTATTTTCATGATTTTTTTCTTGAGAAATGACAAATAAAGACCCCATAATATGTGAAATTATGCTTTGAGACTCTCAATTTGAAAAATGACAAATAAAGACCCGATCTCATATTGTAAATATGAAATCTTAGTGAAATGTCTGAAATGACTCTCAGTGAAATAACGACTTGACAATTATAAATGACAAGTTCACTTTAAAAAATTTCAATAGACCAAATTACAATTTGGTTAAAGATATACTAAATGATAAATTGATTATAGAAAATAACAAGTTTACTTTAACAAATGACAACTTCAGTAGTCCAAATCACAATTTGGTTGAGAAATATTTCAGACATTTCATCAGGATTTCATATTTACAATATGGGACCGGGTCCCTCATGACAATTTCTTTTATTTAGGTGACCTCCTTGTAATTTTGGTAATTCAATAGTTTTTATTTGTCATTTTCTCTTTTTCTTCATCTTGGTTTTTTTATTTTTATTCCTCTTGAGTTTTCCTCCTCTAATAATTTGTGGATAAGCTAAATTGGCATGACTTGCAAGTTGTTTGTGACCCAATATGATAATGCTTGTGCCTTACCATTTGTTTGTGTTTTTGCCGCTGCTTAAGCCTAAAAGTGATATGCTTGTCCCATTGCACTTAGGCAATTATATACTCTCTCCCATATTATATATAAGTAGCATTTTCTTACATAGGATTGATTTTATATACAAGTAATATTTTGCATTTGTTTAAAAATTGAATGCATTTTTTTTATTTTTATCTTTAATTAATTATATGTATTTTTCATCTCTCTTTTTTTCATGTATTCTACTTCTCGCTCATCATTTTCATAAATAAAAGTATATTTAAGAGGAAAAAAAAGTATATCTCTTGCATAGTAGAACCTATTCTAAATATAAAATCTATTTTGTAATGTATTTTGTAATACAAATTAAGTCTTATATTTAGAACGAGAAGTAATATTTATAACTAATTCTAACTAGCATTTTGATTTATATATGTTGGTTAATTATTGCTTATATACGAAATCAAAGGCAGTACTCTATATGGTTACGTCTCATATTACTCCCTCTGGTTTAAAATATAAGATAAATTTTATCCATTTATGTTTTTCATAAATTAGTTAAAATTAATTTTAAACAACAAATATGTAGGACATGTATTTTTCCCCCTAAATATGCCCTTATTAATTAAGAAAAAATGTAATAAATGAATCAAAAAGGAAAAAGAACATATAGGGGTAAAATTGGAACAAACTTATTAAATGTTTAGACAAAAGTAAATGTTATCTTATAAAAAAATAAAGCCCCACCAAACAAAATTTAGCTTATATTTTGAGCCAAAAAGAAGTATTTAACAGCTCCAACCATTTTATTGAAACTAGTAAAAGATGGTTAATTATTAAATTTGTTTGAAAATAATTTTTTTAATTTGCTCATATTTAAAATCATGAGTCACATTTTGAAAAGTGAAAAGGAACAAATGGGATCAAAATTTAAATGGAGACAATTTAAAAAAACTGTAATTAACACTATAACTCAGGATAGAAAGTGACTTATAATTGAAAGTCGGAGGAGCATTTGTCTTTATTTGAACTTTTTCTGTTAGTGAGACCAATATACTTGTGGAATTGTGGCAAAAGATAATAGATGCCATCTTGCTTTATTCCTTTGGTATATTTCTTCAAATATTTCGATGGAAAATCGCTTTGCGCACTCTATCAATTCTTTCTTTAAAAAGTAATCATATTCGAAGTATTTTTGGTATTAAATATAGACATTTCTCCTAGCAGGGATTTCAACTATGATTCACTTTCAACTATGATTCACTACATTATAAAGAATTAACTCTTTCTGCCAGACCCAATCTTTCTTTCTTTCTTTTTTGGGTAAGAATAAATATTCTTTTATTAGAGACCATTCTGTTTAAGGCAATATTAAACATTAAATATAAGCACCTTTTTTAATAAGAATTCGAATATTGATTCACTATATTATAAGCTTTGATCCTGCCAAATGTTATGGAAAGGATGAGAAATAACCAAATCTCGCTTTACTGGTATGCTGAAACTGGGCTCAAGCCCAAATATGTCTGGGCTAAGCCCAATCATCGGATATAGCTTTCTTCCTGTTTGCTGGGCCTGAGGAATACAGATTGCCGGCATGAACTTGACACTTACAACAACTCATTATATTTATTATATTCTACACACAATTAAATCTTCAAATACATTGTTTATTAAGAGATCTCATAGAAGAACTTCTTTAAATGTCTCTTTTCGTTAATCCTTATATATAGTATTTATGTGATCGAAGAACTTCCAATCAAGTTTTCTGGTCTGATGCCCTTATTAGCTTTCTTTACTTATGTCTAAAATCATTATAAATAATTTTCTTTTATATAATTCAGAGTATCCTCAAGTTACTTTGGATTTGGGATTAATCTCTATCAGACTGGGAGAATAAAGATTAAACCCCTCTTACTAAATGCATTTATTGGAATCATTATAAATAATTTTCTACTCTTTCATTCTCCTTCTTCATTAGATTCAAAAATAACTTTTTCTTACCGAGACATTTTTTCAAATAAGTTTTGCTTGGTCCCTAATATAAGATACTTTATAAAATTTAGTGAATCATTTTAAAATTATTTCAAAAACTAATTATACATATTCAACCAAAAATATGATCATATATTTATTCTAGCTGATGGCATATTTTACTTTGTCCACATATGAAATTTGATGTCAATTCTAAACAGAAGAGTTAGATAATGGGTTTACTTTAATTCTAAATTTATCTCGCAAATTTATAACTAATATATAGACCATATAAACACAAAACAAACAACCATACAAAACCAATATATCACTTTCTAAATTAGGGGGTGTTTGGAATAGTTTTCAAAAGTAATTTTATAGAATTCGAAATAAGTATGTGATATGAGTTTTGTCATATTATGATAATTACCTAGAAAGTGAGAAACTTAAGACTGATCAAAGGCCAAGTAGTATAGTAGAAACAAAGACAGAATAACTTTTGAAGCAAAACCCGAGGAAGGACCGGGCAGTCATTTTGAAAAGTTCCAATCAATGAAGAGCAAAACTAAAAATTATTCCTGAAATTCTTGAAAATTTTTAAAAATTCATAAAAAAATAAAATAAAGGGTCTAGAATAGTATTTGAGGCCTAAAAGGTGCAAAAAAAGTAAAAATAATTTATTTTAGAATTTTCTATAATTATTGGTATTTTTGGCTAATTAAAAAAATGGTCAAAATCAATTATTTTAAATATATAGAGGCCTTAATAATTCACAAAAAATGAGAAAAAATTACTTGAGAGGTTATTATAAATTTTAAAATTATTCTCGACATCTAAAAAAACAGAGGTTAGTTTTAAAATATTTAAAACTAAATTATGTCAGTAAAAAACTGATTTTAAAAAAAAATAAATAGGAACAGTTACAGGTCAAATTTTGACCTGAGAAAAATAAATGAACCTCTCCTCATAAAAAAAGTTATTGAGGTAGAAAAATGAATTTTTAGAAGTACTATATTAGACAGAATCTAAGAACAATTTAACTGATATTGAAAAATTATACAGTAAAATAACCAAAAGCTTGGTGCTACAAATTTTTTTTTCAATTTTTCTATATTATTTGGCGCCAAAAATGGAGGTAGAGGACGTGGATATGATAATACAATTTGCTAAGGGGTAAGCTTGGAAGAACAAAATTATTTAATAAAATAGTGTTTTATAAATCATATGGTTAATAGGTGAAAGGACACTTGGCAACTTGGGGAAACGTGGCATGATCTTGTGATGAATGGTTAAATTAGCAATTTCAGTTTAAAAGCTGAAATTGTGTAGGAATATATAGAGAAAATGTGTTTGAAAGCATTAAATTTGAAAAATGGAATTTTTGGAATTCTAGCCCCTATATTCGGCCAAGTGAGGTTTGATGGGAAGGAATTGAATTTTGATAAAACTAAGTTCAAATATGAATTATACATAAAAAATCATGTAAGAAAAGCCTAAGAGAATTATGTTAGGGAAGATGATGAAAAAATTTTAAAATTAAGAATTAAGAGCTAGGGTTTTAAGTTAAGTGCTTAATGAAATTGTTTGAGTAATGTAGAATGCCATTGTTGTGTGATTGATAGACATTAGTTTTGAGCAAGAGGAGGCACAAGAACAAGCAAAGGAAATTGAAGAGCCAAGCTAGATAAGAGGTAGCGAGGACTTACGATTTTAGTATTAAATTATATTAGTTATTTTTGCTATGTATATTATGTCATGACGTAGTTGGGTTATATATGATGAAATGTATTTAACTTCTTGCATTTATGCTTTAGTAATATGTGTAGTTGAGTTGTTAATGAAACAATTTTATGCTCCCTTTCCATGACATGAAAGTGTTAATAGATATGTGAAGAAACTTAATTGTATATAGCATGAATAAACCTTACATTATTAATATTATAATTATTGTTCTATACTACTGGGATTTTTTTTTTTGAAATCTTATCTCTTTTTGTATACAATTAACACTCCTAGGTGATGGCTCATCAACAGAGAAAAGAAAAAATATGGAAGCTTGAGAGGAAACTTGCATAAGATGTTATACAATTCTATGTGTTTGTATTATGAGTTAAATAGATTATGTAACGTATGTATATTATGTTGGATGCTTGTATGGATGGTTATACCCACTTCTTGGGAGGTATTATGCTATATTATCCATGATGATATGATTAGCTTTTGGTAAAATGGAAGTTAAGAATCAAATTTCACGAGTTAGGGCAATCAAATAAGATCATAAATTTGAGGCTTGTCTTTTATGACTAAATGATCGAATTTGGCTGTGAAATTTGATAGACTTAGAGTTCACATTTTAAGCTTCAAACGAAGTGGTAGATCACCTGAATTGGAGTTTTATATGAAAAGATATGAATTTTTAAAGTTAAAACAAAAGGATAGAAAATAAAAATTGACCAAATAAAGAGTGTTTTTTGGGAACAAAATGAAGCCCGAATGGATTTAGTAATTGACCAATACATATTTTTCTTACATGGAGAAATGAATGAGCTTCAAATAAAACTTAGAACCATTTTATTTCTATTTTTTTAGAATTAATTATGAATTTTTAAATTTGGTAATATTTGTAAGGTTACCAAATGAATAGTAACCTGAGAAAGTGATTTTTTAAAATATGATTTCCCAAGTCTAATGCTATGCAAAGTGGTTCCAATTGATATGTTTTGGCTTCATGTATGATCTAAAGGTAAAGTGTTACAAGTTTTATCTCGACTTATGTAAAAATATTTTTTTAAGTGATTATGAGTAAATATGAAAACAGAGTATTAGAATTGACCAATCTAACCTATGTATTGTTTTGCCTTTTGTTTTCTTCTTTGAATAAATATTTTTGGTAAAGGTACACTTGTTGCTCTCATCTTGTTTCTCAAATGCACACAATATGTTAATTTTTTAGTAGTGTAGTTTTACTCATGATCTATTAAATTTGGTGCAATTTTACCCATTTTTCATTTTTTAATGTGATTATAATTTGATTACTTTACATGAAAATTGTTAATAATTTAATAAAAAGAACCAAATTGTTAATTTTAAATTTTAATATAAATAGAAGGAAAATGATGATTTTAAATAAATAAAGAAAGGGCTAACAAAAAAAATTAAATAGAAAAAAAGGTGAGATTGAACCACGAAAAAGATTCATGTGTTAGATCTACATGAAAAATAAAATTAGAGTATTAAGTGCTATTTTACTCTTATTTTTTCATCAAACATTAAATTTTAATTGAGTTTATAACATGGATTACCTAACTTGTTGAATCCATAACATCCCCTATGCGTGTGCAATGTGAAGTTCATGTTTTACATAAATCAAAATATTTAACTTATAATTTATAAATTATAATTAAAATTTTATTTATAAATCACTTGTCAAACATCATCTCGCACCAAAACAGCAAAGTTGTCCGGTGGTCCCGGATGTTTTGTTGGGAATATGCTCTATTTTCTATTTAAAAAATTGGTGATTTCACGCCAATCTTGATGTATCTTCTCAGTTTTTTTTTTTTTTAAAAAAATATTTTCTCAGCTTTTCCTCCTTTTCAAGTCTATTTCTTTTGCCTCTTTCCTAGACTCAAAAGTAGGAAAATAATATTCCCTATACGTGCGAGCGCAGTTCTATTCTTCGAATCTTCGATTAACAAACACACCACCCTTATATGGTGGACCCCTATCCCTGCTTTTTTACCTGGTAGGTCACCAAACTCCATATCGGTACTAAGCTTTGATAGTTTCTGTAGTTCGTGTTCATCCACTTCATTAAACTTCATTATCCCACTGTAAAAATCCCCATCAATATTCTACTCATGTCTCTACTTGGATATCTCTTAATCATCGTTTAAATTAAGATTGTTCGTGGACTTCGACATAAGCATTCCACTAAGACCAGATTCGGGCATGATTTTCAGAAATTCATCAAAATTACAAGTTCAAAAGGATCATGGTCGCTGTAACTGAGAAAGAAGCCCTGGAGAGGAAGATCTGTTACATGTGAGTAGAACAGAGAACGAACATGACAAACAACAGAACACAAACATCAAACAGTACGCAAAACAACCTTAAAAAAAAGCAAACCTCAGTTTAAAAAGCTCATATATACACATCAACAAAGGCCAAATCTTAACTTGGATGCCTTGAAGCGAAGCGATTAACCAAAGCCAGAGCATTACTAGTGACTTGAGCAACATTCACAACCCTGCGCCTAATCTCAGCCTTGACGTTTTCATCAAAACCAGAACCAGAACCAGAGAATCCATCGAGACATGTGTCTTGGTCTGTGAGAGCAGCACTAACCCAAGTCTGCACATTGCTCATATGCCACACAAACTCCTGACCAGCGGCCCCACCAGTTCGTCCTAGTTCTTGGACCGATTGGCGAAGCCGGTCCAGGCTATCACCCATGTTCTCTATACAGTCCTGAACAGCCCTGTGTTCTCTGGACTTTTTTATTCTTGTTTCTTGGCCAAGCTTGTGGACGAAGGAGGAACATGATCGAGTCCTCGAGATGCTGACGGAGAGAGCAGCAATGGCTATTTGTCTCTGGCTTTGATGAATCAAACTTGCGTAGCCTGATAGGCACTGAACGCAGAGAACAGGGTAGCGAGTGGCTCTGCAAGAGGACTTTATGAAATCTGTTGGGTTGGGAGGTCTGGCTATGGCGGATTCTGATGTGTAAATGAGGAGATTCAGCAGTAACAGAGAAATCCCAAGTCTCGCCATGTCTGAGAAATGCATACAGATTTGAGTCTGTTCTGCTATGAGCCGATCGCTTTCATATATTATACTCCCTCCGTTGTTTATATAAGAGACGAATAACTAAATTATGTTGATAAAAAAAACAGTTAAAATTAGTTAAAGTAATCAATGTGTAAAAAGTATAATTTGTTTTTCAAAAATATCTCATTAATAAGGAGAGAAAACATGAGAGAACAATTAAATTATTAAAAAAAAAAGAAGTGGGAGGAAGAGAGTATGAATTAGAGACAAAATAAATATGGATAAAATAGAAAATCAAAAAAAAATATAGACAACTTTTAAATATTTCTTATATATAGAAACATGCCATAAACATCAAATGTCTCTGTAAAAAGGAAAGAGAGGGAGTAACATTAAGGGAAAGTATCGTGATGGTCAATGGTCATGGTGCTCGTTTATTGATGTACTTTTTCTCCGCAGTAATAGCCACCTAAGTTCCCGGTAAAGCAAGTACTTTTATATCATGGCTAGTTGGCTAGACTCATTAGTGCAACTATACATATTTTCCGAAAAATGACAATCTTATAAGATTGATCATTACATTTAAAGGGCATCCAGCTACTAAACTTGTTTTAAACAATAAGGGTTGTCAAAATAAAAAGAAATAGCGTAACTTATGCTACTAATTTTATAATAAAAAGAAATATTATAATAATATTCTATAAAAAATTATGTGTGAATCATCAATCGAGTTTGAGAAGGCATGAGGTAAATATTAGTAAGAAAAGTTGCCGTTGGCATTAGCACATTGAAAATAAGGTTAAAATATAAATTTGTCTCCATATATCTTACTATGTATCATATGGCATTAAGGATCAATAGTATCTTCATTTTAATTTTCAAGTTCTTTTCGGTATGATGTTAATTTCCACATGAGGCGGATCACATCACTACAAAGTTAAAAAATTAACTTTTAGTGGCAACTTTTTGTCCTAAAAAAATCCTTAGCATGGTGGTTTTGGCCGATAATTTTCGGCAAAGACTTTTACGACGACACGGAAATGCCTTTTAGCAATGACGAATGTTGCTACTAAGTTTTTTTTAGCTGTTGCTGCCGATCTTTTAGTAATGATAAAAACTGTTGCCATTAAAAGTGAGATCTTCAATGGTCACTCTGAAAAATCATCAAAAAAAGTTAATTTTTAGTGGTGATTTTTTTTTTGAATGATAACTAGGAAACAAGCAACAGATACAAAGAAACAGACTTAACCTAGCAATTCTTACACTCCTTGATCGGCCCCCACCCCAGAAATGTTGGGAGGAGGTTGATCAAAGAGGCAAAAATTGCCATCAATCCCATGAGAAGACTTTGCTAAGTGGTCTGCTAAGGGAATCGATTCCCTCCCTACATGGCAAAATACAGTTAACCAATCTCTATTAATAAACAGTTTGACCTCATCGACTAAGTCTTTGAACGGATACTCCTCTTCGCATCCCCGAGTTGCTAAGTTGATAGCCTCTATGTTGTCTGAGTGGATACAAATCTTTCAAAAGCCTCTAGTCCAACATAAGTTCAAACCGTGTAAGAGCCCCATCAGTTCTGCAATAGTTGGTGGCACATTTGTGAGTTTAGAGCAATAACCACATATCCAACGATTCAAGTGATCCCGAATGACTCCTCCACAACCACTTTGTCCATTCATCAGGACAGACCCATCCACTTCCAGCTTAACATAAGTGTCATCAAGACTGTTGGTATCCTATTGCTGATTAGGTTCCACCCTGTATATTGAACAATTTCTTGCTAGGCTGTAATCCAAGCAAGCTCGGAAGAAGCTATCATTAGCATGTCTTCTAATAATTATATCCTGGTCATTGAACACTTTACTGCATCGAGATGTCCAAATATCCCAGCATATGTATCCAAAAAGTGTCCTCCAAGGCAATTTTTTAGTGAACTGGCGTCCTGCTTCTTGTATGAGGTTCTAGTTGATCCAATCTGCACCTGAAAGGGAGAAGAAAGTATGCCATTTGGTTGGGTCGACAACCGATCTCCATCTATCTACCGCATTCGAGCAATCACGCAGAAGATGCATTTGATCTTCAACTTGTTGACATCCTAGCTGGCATATGTCTGTCTCTGCAATACCTCTCACTCTCCTTAGCTGGGCTGTATGTACTCTACCATGGCAAAATAGCCAGATGAAAGTTTTGATTTTCTCTAGCATTGGCCACCTCCAAATACGCTTCCAAACGCTATCTTCCAGGCGTAATGTACCTGCAAACAAAAAGTTATAGGCAGATTTCACAGAAAAACGACCATCAGAAGATGGTTTCCAATAAAATTTGTCCTCTCCTCTCTCCTCACAGGGTGGGTGTGCACAAAGGATTCGATCAATCATATGACGGGACAGCCACACCTCCATTTTCCTTCTATTCCACCCTCCATCCGGACCTGTATACTCTGCCACCTTCTCATTTCCATTTATCAAGTCTTCATAATTCGGGACTACCTCCGCTAGTGGTTTATTTAGCTCAGACCAATTGTCATACCAAAAAGAGGTAGAGACACCATTGCCTATTTTCTTTCCCACAACTTTCTTGAACTTTTCCCAAACATCACATATACCCATCCAAGTACGAGAAGCCTGCTTCTTCTTACTAATCTCAGGCAAGTCCTGATTCCCACATCGATACTTTGCTCGGAGTACTTTAACCCAAAGCGCCTCCTTGTTAGAAATGAGACCCCAACACAGCTTCATGATGAATGCCTCATTCTGCCTTCTCAGGTTTCGAATACCCAAGCCGCCTTGCTTTTTTTCCTTAGTCACCTGATCCCAAGATATAAGATGTAGATTCCTATGATTATCTTGTTGACCCCACAGAAAACTTCTATTCTTTCTTTCCAGCTCCTCTATCAATCGCTTCGGTAACAATACTGTTTGCATGTAATAAGAAGGAAGTGCTGAAAGTACTGCCTTAATCAAGGTAGATCGTCCTGCCATGTTCAAGCAATTTCTCTTCCAACCAGAAAGTCTTTGTTGAGCTTTTTCCACCAAGGGGGCGAAAGTGACATAGGACGCTCATTTATGAATGAGCGGAATACCTAAATATTTACCCAGATCAGATGTCAAACCAACTCCCATCCTCCTACTAAGATCAAGGGCTCTTGTAATATGGACATTCTTTGAGAAGCAGATTTTCGTTTTATTTCTGTTCATGTTCTGGCCTGAAGCATGGCAAAAATCACCCAAACATCTCAACATAGTGTCAACTTGAGAGCTTGATGCCTCTCCAAAGAGGATAAGGTCATCAGCAAAAAATAAGTGAAACACCTGAGGCCCTCCCCTATTCAATCTTAACGGTTTCCAGTTTCCATCTCCTATGGCATCCCTGATTACATGGTTCAGCCTTTCCATACATAGCGTGAAGATATAAGGAGACATGGGATCCCCTTGTCGTATACCTCTTGAAGGAGAAAAAGAATCTGTCAGTTCCCCATTCCACAATACTTGGAATGAAGAGCTAGAAATGCAGGTCATGATCAAGTTGCACAGTTTATCCTCGATGCCCACTGCCTTTAAAGTATCTCTAATAAAACTCCATTCAAGCCTATCATAGGCCTTCTCCAAATCCACTTTCACTGCTAGCCACCCTTTCTGACCTGTCTTGAGTTTCATTGAATGAATCACTTCTTGGGCAATAATGATGTTGTCACTACTCTGCCTCCCTTCAATAAAACTGCACTGGTGTTGCCCCACAACTTTGTTCATAATCACCTTCAATCTTTTACTAATTATCTTCGTCACCACTTTATAGCTCACATTGCACAAAGAAATGGGCCTGAAGTCCCTCATAGCTTCCGGCTGGTCTGATTTGGGAATGAGTACAATATTGGTATCATTCAGTTTTTTGATATGATTCGGGTCCTCAAAAATCTCCTTAATCAAACCACAAACTGATTCACCAATAACATGCCAAAACTCATGATAAAAGAAAGCCTGTAAACCATCCGGTCTAGGGGCCTTGAAAGCACCAAGATCAAAAACAGCTCTCTTAATTTCCTCCTCCGTGACTTCTGTTGCAAAATTGAGCTTATCTTCATAAGAGAGAGTAGGGAACCCATTACCAGTCTTAAGCTCCTGTGAATTAACCATGCCACTGCGGAATAGCTCCCTGTAGTAATCTTTTGCCATCTTCCTCAGCTCTTGTTGATCAAAGCACCATTCTCCATTATCCTTTTTAAGGCCTTCAATCCTATTTTTCCTTTTCCAAATTATAGTAGAAGTATGGAAATACTTGCTGTTCCTATCTCCCCATTTGAGCCAATTGCACCTTGATTTTTGGAACCAAATTAGCTCTTCTTGAGCCAGAACTTTGTTGTATTCATTTCATAACTCCTTCTCCATTTGCACCAAAAACTAGTTATCTCTTCTTGATCTTGCTCTATCAGTGCCTTCAATTCTTCTTATTAAGTTTTGCTTCTTGACAGATAAATTCCCAATATTATTCCTGTTCCAAATCCTAGCTTCCTCTACAAAAGTTTGAACTTTATCAAGCCACTCCCCCCTCTCCCAAGCATTCTTTACCACCTCAATAAATCCCTCTTCAAGTAACCAGGCTGCATGACACCTAAAGGGAGTTTTCCTTCTTTGTTGGACTTCTTCAGGCTTACAATTCAGGAACAGAGGCCTATGATCGGACCCATATCTGCTAAGATGGTGAACCTTAGCAGTCGGCCACAACCAATTCCATTCCTCATTTCCAAAGGCCCAGTCAATTTTCTCTTTGATATTGTTCCTTTCCCAAGTGAATCTGTCACCCACTGTGTCTATTACAATCAGGCCAGACTGTTGGATACAATCAGCAAACTGTCGCATAGACCGAACATTTGGAGTTGCCCTGCCTTTTTTATCTTCAATGGATAAATAAGCATTAAAATCACCTATCACCATCCAAGGCCCAACTACTTGTGTACTTAAATTAATTAAATCGTTCCAAAGAGAATTTCTCAGAATTCCACAAGGTTCAGCATAAACACAAGTAACCCATAACTTTTGTTGTAAATCCGTGAGTTCAACATGAATATGCATGAATTGAGTAGAGGAGGAAACATATTGGATAGCAATATTCTCCTCTTGCCATAGAACCCAAATGCCACCTGCATATCCTGTAGCCTCAAGTCTAATCTAGTGACTGAAGCCCACTTTATGGATGGCTCTATCTGCTTTCAAACCACTCACACGAGTTTCCATCAAAACAAGAATATCTATTTTCCTTCCTTTCAACAGGTCCTTTATTCTACCAGGAAATAATTTTGAAGCCGCTCCTCGGCAGTTCCAAGCTACTACATTCATTGAGAAATTGGAGGAAAAAGGAAGACCATTACCTGCTCAGTGTAACGGCCCTACATGCATCTTCTTTTCATCCAGATCCTCTACCTCTCTGACATCATCTTGGGTCTCATACCAATAATCATTAGCTTCCGTTGCATCCTTTCCTTGTTCCTCAGGAATTGATGCAATTCCTATATCAGGTGGCAGCTTCGATGGATTATGTAACTCCTCTTCCATCTGGTGCTGGGAGTTCTCCCTCCTCATGGAGTTCTGCTCTATGGGCACCGTGGCATCCATCTGAGCTTCATTTTGGGGATTTGGCATGGCCTCCTGATTAAACACAAGTGGGCCAATTTTTAACAAAGACCCAACAATTACTTGGTGTATTCTGCTTGTAGATTTACGCTTTAGCACTGGTGAAGTGATCTTGGGCCTTGTAGCTTGGTTCCTCTTTTTAGACTCCACTCTTCTTTTAATTTTCTCCCCTCCAATCTTTCTGGGGTCTTCCGAATTTGGGCCTGGACAGTAGCCCAACGGTCTGGTTTCTTCTTCTCTCACCTCTACTGTGGTCCCATCCTCCTTCTTATTCCCTCCTAGCTTCTCTTTACCTTTTCTCCCATTTGACGTCAGTGGCTCCTGCATTTTTTTCTCTTTCATTTTCTTTTCACCACCCGAGGAGTTGACTCCACTCTTCTTCTCTTTTCCGCCAACGGTCTCATTCTCCTTCTGCATGTCTGCTCTATTCTCTTTTCTCTTCCATTCTTTCACAGTTTCCTTCTTCTTGTTACCTGTCTCTTGTTCGGCTGATTTGACCATATTTTCCAAATCATGCAACACGTCAAATCTTGATCCAGGCATAGCTTTCTGCTCTCTTGCCATAGGTCTGCTGCTCGTTTCTGCTTTCCCTTGAAATTTTCTCTCTACTTCCGACTTTGATGTCCTTCGTTTGAAGGTTTTTGTGGCTTTCATCCAATCTTCGTACGATTCAGCAGAGGTAACTCCTGGCACACTGAACAAGGTATGTTTCCCTTTCCAATGATCCTTCTGTTGTTCGGCATCCATGGGCGAGGGGCTCCTTTCCGATGACTCTTCCATTTTCTCAGCATTCAGGGAACACATTTCCTGTTTGTGGCCATATAATCCACATTTAAAGCATATTATGTCAAGGCCTTCATATTCAACTGTGTAGATCTTTCGCCTGATCACGAATCTGGACTGTAATTTCTTGTTTAAATCCACTTCCACACTAACCCTTGCGAATTTTCCACGCTCCACTGTATGGTTTCCGTTCGTATTTGACTGGGCAAGAGTATTCATATCGACCTTAAGGGCTTTACCTATCATATTACCCAGCTCCCACATACACTCTTCAGAATAACAATGCATCGGCAACGTCAGTACTCTGACCCATATAGCGACTTTCCTCACCTTATTACAGTATTGGTGATTTTTTTTTTTTTGTCATTGATGAAAGTCTATTTTTTTAATTTTTATGTTAATTTATAATTAGAGGAAGAGCATCTAATTCATTATAAAGAAACTGACTTATAATCTGAACAAAAACTTCGAATAATATAAAGAAGGAAGCAAATAAGAAAAATTTCAAAAGGAGATAGTATAAAAATTTCAAATGAAAGTGATCTAGGAGCCTTGATGGTTCTTTTGAGTTTTGATTGTGATAAAAAAGAGTCAAATTTTCTTCTTGATGTATAAGTTTTATTAACCAAATTCAAGTTGTCTGTTAAACACATTAGATATATGATCGTAACTCACGTGCAACATTTATTATTTTCTTTTGGAAATATATCCCATTTTTTAAAATTTATTTAAATTAAAATTTGATATTATATTGAAAAGCAACCTGTCGATTTTAATTTTTTATTTGAGACATTGCTTGCTTAAATTAAATTGATTTGATTTGGATTAGGTCATATCAATTAATTTTCATTTACAATCATTAATTTTAAATAAGTATTAAAAGCTACCGTGCTAATTTAAAATTTTTGAGTAATAAATAATTATTAGTTAATCTAGGCACCTATATAGCCATCAAGTTTATCTAGATGATTTGTAAGGATCAAGAAGAATAACGTTTGTGATGCATATATGATGCAGTGGAATAACCTGGGTTATCTCCTAAAAAGCTTGTGAGTTGACCACTTAAATTGAGAAATTAAATAAGCAAAATTTATAAGTTAGAAGGGGGTTTAAATCTAAAGTGCAGAAAAAAAAAATTAACTAAAAAGATTACATTAACAACTAACAATCTAAGAAACTAATGTGCTTTAAATAAACTACATGCACAAATCGATAACTTGTTCCACAATAAGTAGTGTTTTGATTTTTTTTTTGAAGTATTTCTAAAATAATTTTTAATTTTGACGGGCCATAAATATGAGGATTGAGTTTACTCTTTAATAGTCATTTCTATATTCCCTAAGAAATTAAAAAAAGATTAAACCGTTTGTATAACGATAATTTTTAATTTTGGAAAACTATATATATGAAGATTAAATTCACTCTTTAATGATCATTTTTACATTCTCAAGTAAATTAAAAATAAAAAATAAAAGATTAAACATTTGTTTGAGGTTCTGATACCAAGTTCTAATATTTTTAATTATGTCCAAATCATAAAAATTATGAAATTTAACTTTTGTGATATAGTTTAGATATGGTACTATTGTAAAACTTATATTATGTGCCTAATTAGGGCCTAATACTAAATTTTGATACTCTGACACTTTTAATTATAATTAAAAATAATTATTACAAAATTATTCATTTGGGTATCAAATGTGAGTATTAAGAACGTGTTATTATAAGTACTTCTTTATTAAAAAGGGAAACTAGTAAAAACTAGTCCTACTTGAAAATGTTCTCAATCAAAACATGTTATTGCAACTCAATACTCACTTTATTAATTGATTTAGAAAAAAAAGATGTGTAATTTGTGAATAGCTTTGTATACTTTCAACTAAATCTCTTATTTTTATTATACCTCCCGCTTTTATATATTGATCTCATTCTTTCACCCATTCTTCCCTCTGCCATTCTTAATTCTTTCTTATTCTACTTAATAAAAATGATAAAATTCATCCATTAGTTGATTTGAGGGGGGAAAAAAGGAAAAATTCCAAAAAAGTGATGGTTGAATTTCAAAATTCTAAATCAGTATTGGTTATTACATTCATAAAGAAAATAACTACATTTGAAAAACAAATAACAACACATTTTTATAGTAATTCCTGATTTGAAATTTTGAAATTTAACAATCATTTTTTGGGATTTTTCCCCAAAAAAAAGGCATTGTTACAAAAGTTATACCGTCTAAATTATGGTAAGCAACTAGTTTTTTTTATTAAGACATGCTATTTTCAACATGATTTATTTTATCAATATTTATCGTTTTGTCATCAGTACTTATTTTTTTACATTATTGTAACCGTTAAGAGGTATACTAAAATTAAAACGAGCAATTGGTTGGATATTGAGATGGGGAAGCAAGCCACAAGAACAACCACTCCAAATTTTAAAAGCAAAAAATTATTCTCAAATGAGTTACACATTTTTTGTTTAAATTCTGCCAATGTATAATTACTAACCAAGCTTGTAAAGTATGGGGAATAAATTGATATTTGCTTGGCATAATGGTTGGAATGAGGGACCATGGCAAATTTGATTTTGGCCATTTTGAGTAGAATGTGACAACAACAAATCTCAAAAGATAATAACAGTAAATCTCAAATTGATCAATTGAAAGAGTTAATATTCATCATTTCTTTTTTTAATACAAAAAATTTGAAAAGGAAGGTAAACTTAGAATTTCAGTCAAGAAAGTTGTGAAAATTCTTGAAGAGATATTACTCCAAAGTGGTATTGATATTTACACGATGAATGGTTTTGACATAATTCATGTTAAAAGATCAACTACTCAAATTGTCCTAGCCGGATGGAATAAGATAGGGTAAATCACATTTTATTAACTAAATTTTTTTCCTGCTAATTTATTTATCTGACAATAAAATCACTTTTCACATCACTAATACATTATGAACTTTGACTTTTATAGTATAGTCTTTTTTTTTTGTCAGAAGATTTTTATAAGACTTCTATTAGAGTCTGATACCAAATATGATACTTTGAGATGTAACAAAATTGCTAATTTGGTGTAAAATGTGAATGTTAAAAAAATATTTCATCATTATTTGTGTTTTCATAAAAGGGGAACGGTACTTTAAAAGGAAATCAGATGAACCAAATCTCAGATTGATTAACTGAGTAAATAATTGGCAAGTCATGTCGTGCAGCTATCAAATATTACCTCTAGTCCTAATTATAAGACTTTGTTTATAAACTATAAACGAGGTCTTATAATTAGGACCGGAGATAGTATATTTGATTTTATTTATGTCAAATATAGCCTTATTTATGTCAATTTGATTGTATGTTTAATTTCTCATTTTCTTTAATAATTTATCTTGTTTATATTAATATAATAATTATATGAAATAGTTAGTTTTGAGGTTAGTTTAATTATACATATTCATGAAAATATAAAAATAGGTACAACTAGAATCCAGTCTATAAAATTTTATAATTTAATTTAATTCTTAAAATTTTTTAATGGTTAAAAAAGAAAATTATAGGTTTTTCAACTTGATTTAATTTAGATTTTCTCTTTATCTTACTTCAATTTTTTAATTTACTTTTCATTAACTTTTACATTATATATTGGTGACTAAAAGTTTATTTCAAAATATCCTATAGTTAAAAATTAAAATTAAACTTAAAGGCTTGGATAACTGTTCATTCTCAAAAAATAAAATATAAATTCACCCATATTACTATTTTGGTGACATATTTTCCTAATGTAAAGTGCATAACAAAAAATGAATTGCTCACATAAAATTTCTTTGGTGCTTATGTTGTTTTTTATGTTTGTTGGATCACTATGTTTAAAATTAAGTTCATTTCAACCTTTACAAAAAGGTTCTTTGCACTAATGTCTATTGGTATTCCAAAAATACCCTTTTGAAGTCTTAGAGAGGAAGATGCATCTTGGGTTGACATATAGTATGACTTGTCAGATATATGAGGTCATAGGGGATTTTCGCGTTCTCTCCCCCCATAGAGATATCCTCTCTTTCATTCCAAAAGAGATTGATTGAATTAACAAAAATTTAGAGCGTAAAGTATGTAATTAGATCTTCTTTTTTTTTTTTGGGATACACAGATTATCCATATTAATATTAGAAATTTACAATAATTTATGGTTTGCTTAGTTGGACTAATAAAACGAAGACATCCAAGCTTGAGATAGTGGAAAACAAATGAAAACACTAACCTGATGTTCGATATGAGGGAATTGGTGGGGAGGAAAATAGAGGAAAAATTTTAATGAGATCAATTCAAAAAATTAAAAAAGTGAGATTATAAAGCTTTGATTAAAAAAGATGCAAAATAAAAGAATAAATAATATTAGTTAAAAGCTTTTAACCCCAACTTTCTAATTTTTTGAACTACACTCATTAAAATTTTTTTCTCTCATCCCTCCTCCATTTCTTTTATGCCAAATGGACCATACAAGTAGTTGGTTGGCTGCTTCTTTCTCAAATTATAATTGCTTATAAATCATTCGGGTAATGGAGGAGATGGGAGGAGAGAAAAAATTCGATTTAAAAATTAGAGAAATAGAGTTAAAATATTTTAATTAATTTTTTTACCCTTTTATCTTACATCTTTTTTTTTTATTAGAATTTTAAAACCTCACTCCACCAATTTTTCAAATTTAGTTTATTAAAATTTTTCCACCTGTCACTTCCTACCAAATAAACGGTGAAAGGAGGGTCGGGTGTTGATGAAGAAAATCCCTAGATCTTGTTGTACTCAATCTTGTGAGTTAATGGATTTCAATTTTGATTTTTTAAAAAAATGGTGAAAGGTCTTTCTTTCTTTCTTTTTTTTTGGGGACCTGAGTGAAAGGTCATATGGACGAACTTTTATCCATATCCAGAGGGTGTGTTTGGGTGTCTCCCCAAACCATGGTTTGGGGGAAAAAATGACCCAAATACCCATAAAAAAAATCAAAACCATGGTTTTGGAAAAAGCATCTTGAATTTGTTTTTGGAAAAAATTGGAGAGTGTCATGCTTTTGGAAAAAATGTTATAGAATTTCATGTTTAAAATCTTTAAAGCAAATTAATATTTTTCTATTAGAAAAAATAATCATTTTTCTATAAACATATTTAATCTTATAATTTAAAAATATATATACATATTAATTATTTATTAATTATATTATCTTATATATTATTAATTATGTTGGTAAAAATTATTTTATTAACAATTTTATTCCTTCAAATCAAAATATATTATAAAATCTGTCTCTTATATAATTATCATATTAACTTATGTCTTTTTTAGTAATTTGCACATGTAAAAAGTGCTTCCGGTAATAATTATCCAAACACTCTCACTTCTCAGAATCACTTTTTTACAAAATCTATTCTTTAAAAAATCTATTCTCTCCAGAATCACTTTTTCAAACTATGGTTTGGTTTTATCCAAACACACTCTCAATCCCCATGTCGCGGTTTCGCACATTTTCACGATTGGCTCCTCCTTTGCCAAACAAACGACGTCGCTTCATTTATAATATTTCTCCATCCGCTGCTTTTTTTTCTTTCTTTTTTTTTGGGGGGTTACAACAGAGGGCAAAGCCCAGATAACTACAAAAAAAACTAATCAAAAGTGGAATTAAATCCCACACACTCAGAAGCCACTAAAGTGCTTAGCTGTGGAGGACAAAAATGCAAAAGGGAAGAACTGCTTAATCCTCCCTTCGCCAAAAAGCCCGCTACTCGGTTGCTCTCTCTGGGGATGTAATGCAAAACAACTTGCCAATGAAGTGCCAAGAGCTTCTTGATCTGCAACATCAATAGGCTATATAAGCATCAGATTCCAGTCTTACTTTTTTAAAGCCCATGTCCCAAACTAATTCCAATCCTTTGCAAATAGCCCATTGCTCGGCCCCCAAAACAGAGCAAGATCCTGGCAAGGGCTTAACACCTGCAAGCCGAGTACCATCATGGTCACGTAAAAGACCCCCACATCCAGCTCTCAAAGTTTTGGAAGATATGGCTCCATCCCCGTTTAATTTTATCCAATCCCCAGTAGGAGGGTGCCAAAAGGGACAATCCGAAGACTCCTCTGGTGTTTGCACATAGCTTCTCCAACTATTCATAATAATGAAAGCTGGTTCCTCAGGTTTAACATATCCCGGATTGAAAATAGTTTCGTTTTGCCATTTCCTAAGTCTCCAGATTGTGACTCCCCAGATCAAATCCCAAGAACCATCCATAGTAGAACCCAGATATCTTTTTAGATTAAGTGCAAACCAATCTTTCAAAGGAGTTGTGAAAAAGGAGGAGTAAGAAAAGGATTTAAAATCTGGATCCACAAATTCCGAGCATAATTGCAGTCACGTAGAATGTGCAAGGTGTCTTCTCGGCTTTGATTACAATGATCATAGATAGGTGAAGTAGCGATTATAAACACTCTTATCCTCTCGCTGCTTTTCATTTGTGCGAGCATTGTACAGTGAAGCATTAAGGTAGCAGAGGGGAAGTAGATCTTAAGGTAGGGGAGAGAATCAGCCTCCTTTTTAATATGAATATGGCCCAAACAGATAAAGGTAGGGCTGCACAATGGAACTCATCCTATAATATTAAGACTTCATCATAAATACATAAAAATATCTAAAAACATTAAAAACAATTAAAGGCACAATCTAAATTACAAATTATTGAAAAATAAAAATTTCACCTAGACTGGACTGGACCAGTCTAGGTGACATGATCACTTGGTCCGAAACCCAGTCTAGCCTGACCAACTAGTCTAGTCCAATCTAGTCTAATTCCATTATATAGTTAATTTGGACTGGATTGGACCGGACAAGACCACTTCGGGTTGGACTGGACTAGACCGGACTACCGGGTTTTTGCACACCCCTAGATAAAGGAGCCTTCGGTGTAAAGAAATATAGAGATTTGGATCAATTTGTTCGGTTGAAAAGCCCAAATAAGTATTGGGCCTATTAGCCGAGGCCCAAATTTCATTTTGAATTAAAAAGGGGCCTCCTTCCGTGAGAGAGGGAGAGAGAAGGGAAGCAACAACGTTACGTTGAGAGAGACCTCATTGATAGGGCATATATACTATGCGACGAAGAGCTTCGGAAGTTTGGTGGCAAAATTTTGAAATAAAAAAGTGGGATCTTAAGAGTTTTCTAAAACACACAAATTGACTGTTTGTTTTGAAAATAGGTGTTAAATAGTATAAGTCTAACAATTTCTTTGAAAAAATATCAAACTTTAAAAGTAATTTTTTAATTGCAATTTATCAAATACTCTAAGATAAGTACGTGAAAAGAGTTTTATTTCGATTTGCATGAAAGTACTTATAAGTACTTCATGTAAATTACATATTTGACAGTTCTTAGCTTAAGCAAGAAAATATTTTGCCATATATATGGTTCCTATAATAATCATTAAATAACATCTCATATTTTGGTCCAGGTTTATGTGACGCTTTCATGTTGAGCCGATAAGTATATTAAAATTAATTGCTGAGAAAAAAAAGTGATCATTAGAAACAATTACTCTTGGGTTCTAAATTAAAAAAAACTAGTTATATCTAATTCACAAAGATTAAGAAAATTTGTCAAGTTAATTCTTTATCACTATTATATAAAAACTGTTACTTTTTTTTTTTTTTGCTAAAACATATATATTTTTTATTAGAGGTAATCCTATTTAAGCTAATGTCGGGTACTAAATATAGGCACCTCTCCTAACAGGGATTCAAACCTTAATTTGCCACGTTGTAAGGAACTAATGCCTTCCACCAGACTCAATTCCAATTGTTACTATGTTACTTTTCTTAAAATATCTCTCTTTTAATGAAATTGGTGAAGATTATGTGGGAAAAAAAAATCAAATGAGGGACACAATGAATTATATAATTTTTTTTAATTGTCAAATGAAGAGTTGAAGATGAAAATATATAAAGAAAACAATTAAGAGAGTATGAAATTCACCTTTTTCGCCTTTGTTTATCTCTCATTTGAGATTAGAGCGATTTTTATATCTAGTTGCTTTTTTTTAATTATATCAGGAATGAAAATAAATTGGAAAAGAAGATGTGATGCAAAATAGCCATCATATCTTATTCATAAAATATACAATCACGAAAATGATAAAAGCTCTGTTAAATAAATAGTAATTTCTAATAAAATACAATCGATTGCATAAATTATTTATATAAGAAATTAGTGATAATGGTGCTTGAGGAAACAATATAAAAAGGAAAAATTAAAGGATTAAAAAAAAGGAAAGAAAAAGGAGAGGAAAGCTTTCCTTGCCCTAATTGTTGTCAGAGAGCAATAATGGGAGAGTAATATTGGGAGTGCGACTTGTCATGGAAAAATATGTTCACTAGTGAGAAAGTTAGACATATTGTCTCCCCTTTTTTCTTTTTTTGGTTAAATGAGGGTTAAAAAGCATATTCATTTTCAATATCCTTTTTAAAGAAGTTATGAACACTTTAAAAAAGTTGTGAAGTAATAATAATATATATCTGTATAAATATATATATATATAGTATACTCTTTTCATAAATTACCTTAAACATGTTTCACTAAACTAAAGAAAAATTTTAAATCTCATTAACAGTATCTTAAAATTTAATAACTTTCTAAATTTACTCATATTGAATATATATATGCTTTTCACGAAAATAAAAGTTTACTCAATAATAAACAAATGCTAAAATTATATATTTATATTAAAAATTTAATGATGTGACCAGAAAAAAAAATTCCTCCTTTTGGTTTATAAGTAAGATCAAAAGAGTATAATTTTTAAAAACTAACATAATGTTGTTGCCTTTTTCTTAACAGTCAATGCTAGAACAAATCGACATTCACCCTACCAATACGAAACTAGTTTTGGTGTTCATCCTTTTGATAAGCACCTTAAACTCATCAGACCTAAAATGTCTATATTTTATTTGGATGGTCTGAATTTGATTTCTTTTTTATTTTTATTTGTTCAAAATAATTATGTTAATATATATAATCTAAAATAAAGATAATCTCTTAACTATTATTTTTTTAAAAAAATAGCTTTTTCTTTTTAAAAGTAATTAATTAAAGATTTTAAATCTGAACTGTTCAAATCAGATATAAACGGTTTAGATCTGATGAGCTTAGAGTGCTCATCAAAGATATAAGCAATGAAACTTGTTTCCTACTAATATTAAGTTGCTAAGAAATTGATAATATGATATGGCATCAGTTTTAAAAGATTATGTAATACATTAATTTATAGTTTTTTTAAAAAATCAATACTGATAAGTTCATTAGAAATACTTATAAGCAAACTCGTATTGACCCTTTGTTTAAATATAAACTCACATTGTTCTCAAATTGGAAGATCAAAAAAATTATTCTAATATAGTGTTCCCCTTTCATCACTTACAAGTTTTCAACCTCAAGGTTTTTAGTTAAAAAGAATGGATTTCCTCTTGCAACTTTGAGCGAAACACTATTGGTATTTGTTGTTGAATGATCCAAAACTTGAGGTGGGCAGTCATCTCTCAACCTCTCTTCTCATTTTTATTTCCTAATAACCGTTCAGGTCACCGGATATCTGACACTTAATCTGGATCCCATTAGAAGTTATTCGAGCAATCAAGTAACCCAAATTGAGTTTTGTAGGACCATTGGTGGGCGCAGACTCTTCCAACAAATTTTAACGCAATTACATCTTTAAGACTCGAATATAAGACCACTGATTAAGATAGACGAACCTTACCAATTTGACGAAGGGCTTGTTGGTCTCAACCTTACCTCTCTTCATGCATACAGATAAAAGTAGACAAAGCAGACATATATGATAGCAATCTTGGTACAACAGAACTGTGCACCATTTTCTTTACGCAGCTTTTTGTCTAAAATTTCTTTCCTTTCAAGCAAACACCATTGGGATTTATACTGACAAAACCAACGAGGTCTTTCCTTTTGCCATGTGCAATTTTGCTGCTTTGTGTCAGACATTTCTAATATTTTTACAGACAGACGTATACTCATAATTATGCAAACACAATCTGGTCTCGATCACTCTATTTATATATATATATATATATATATATAGATCTTCCTCAAATCATCAAATTCGTTATCGTTTCTGACATTCACTGCCACCATCGATCTTGATCTTGTTTAGAATCCAAGGTTATATGTGTATGTATATGCGGGTGCTTTTCTTGTATTCTGCATGATTGAAAACACTGTGTATTTGCGAGTTTCAGGCGAAGGAATGACAATTCAAAGATGGCTTTGGGTAAAGTTTGAGGCGCAAAAGTGAATGATATGGGGCTGGTTATTTTGAGAGTAACATCAATTTAAAAAGAAAAAGGGTTCGTAGGACCACTGCCTAGAATGGGATATATAGGCTTTATGATGATGATGATAAGATGCAATTGGCTGACCCATTGATTATTATTATTATTATTATTATTATTGCTGTTGTTATACGCCTTTCTTATTATTTTCCTTTCCAGTTTGAAAAAAGATTCATAAACTTGCTAAATTATCGCCGACGGTGATTGTTTTGTTATAATTTGCTGGCACCATCATTGGAAATCTGCAACACACCCAAAAAGATCCACAAGTCAAACGTGAATGATAGTATTAATTAGGGTTCATATTTTGAATGGACAGGTACGTGGTGGGGCTGTTTTCTTATCTGTCTTTTAATAGAATTTCAATGATATCAATCAATTTTGGAGAAGCTTTTGCTGATCATTTCGCCTTCTCGTGTGTATATTTAGTCAGCCAAACATTGACTAAATCAAACTCCTTTGTTTCATTTCTATTTCACACGCACACAGAGAAATAAGGGATAAGCATCTGAAAAGCTTGAAGAAATTATTGGTGGTTATTATTTTCTTCTTTACCAGTAAAATAATAGTGGGGTTATATAGTGCAGGTTGAAAGTGAAAACCATAAAACTCGAGGGACCTACCTCTCTGCAATATTGATTTATGGTGTATTGTTGCTCAAAGTTTGGAGTAGTTGGATAGTTGTACGTGGGTCACCCACCTTCTCTCTCTCTCTCTTTCTCTCTCTCTTCCTCCATGATTATATAGTTTATCTCTGAATGATAATTACTGGACACTACTGGCTTTCTGCAACTAGCTGGTTGTAAGCAACGGTAAGGATTGATATATTATTCCATTTCATCAACTCTCGTCAACACTAAGATTCCGCATTCAAATATTCGCATATTCAACAAAGTAAAAACGAACACAAACACAAACACAAAACAACAAGTCGTTTAAATGCGTCATCGTTTTAACATTCAGTAATGTCTTTGCTTTGGTGTATATATATGTGTCTGTACATATTTGTCAGTGTTGGTCTTTTGAAACAAGGAGAAGAAGATGAAGCCGCGTCAAATATATATATATATATATATCGTGACCATTGTAACGTGATGGCTAGCTAGCTATCGCATTCTTTCGTACAGCACCTATTTTGGTTTCTGTGTGATCTGGACAATTCATCATAAAGCTTCTGATACATCTCATAGACCAGTCAAACCCCTCCGATCAAATAAATTTAGGACCATGGCTTGTGAACTGTGACTGCAGCCCTAGCTAGGTTCAATATCCATTGACTCACATTCATAAAACATATATATATGTATGTATATGTAATGGTGAAGTCATGTGATGCTTTTTTCTGAGGTGATTCGTACAGATTATGGGGAGATTTTGAAGGGATTGGGTGAAGAACTGGAACATGAAAATGAGGATGGACCCATGTTTGATGAGTAATGACCTCAGATTCTGAAAAAGCAAAGAGGGCTATAGGGAGGACCACTTGAATAATATGTCAAAAATGCCCATTCAAGGCATAGACTGGTGGGTTTTACATGTGTTTCCGGTTTTGCCATGAATAATCACAGACCACTTGGTGGCAGACGTTTTCAGAGGAAGAAGAAGAAGAAGAAACAAAGACCAATACTGACACCAACCAGGAAAAATCCAATTACAAAACGGTACGATATATAACATATACTTCCAATATTACTGCTCATATACAAACACATTAGAGCATCATTTTGAACCTAGCTATCACCTTTAATTTACCCCGCTTCTCTCTCTCTCTCTCAACTTTTGGTACGTCTTTTAAATTTTTTATTAGATATTGTAATCCAAAAAGGTTAAGTTCAATACTTTATTATCACTATATTTTCCATAATTATCCATTAGTTGTGTGATCTCATGACTGAATCTTATCATAATGGGGTACTGAAGTAAAGTGGGACTTTAATTTACTCCAGAGTCCAACGACTCAAAAAAGAGACATGAGACAGACGCAGAGGAAAGTGTCAAGACTATAAAATAATATTGAATATGAGAGGCATCGTACGACTAGGTAGATTCTATACGAGATCCTCTACTTTAGTTTTCTCTCTCAAAATTTTGATCATCTCTGACATTGTGCCAGATTATTGAATTGTCGTCCAAGATTCTTAAGTAGCCTAAACAGACACACAATGGTCGTGTTTTTCTTCCCTATCGTTTTGAAATTTTGGTGGGAAAGGGGAAAACCTGTTTACACACACACACACACACACACTACTATATACGAAGACACTTAAATCAACCTTTTATTTAGGTTAAGAGACACAAATATATGTATGTACGATGTGGCCCCACTGATCACTGCAGAAAATTCTGTCACTAGCTATATTGTGCCCAAGGCTATGTCTATGTACAACAAAGTTATTGCTTCTTGCTTCTCTGTGCTGCAACTTGTGGCTCTAATAAGACACATCCTTCCATATTATTGCAATTGTTCATCTTCCATGAAAGAAACAAAATTAGATCTTTTCAAGTAACTACATCAAGAAATTAATATAAGTTGTACTGTTTATATTTATAAAATAATACTGCTTATTTTAAATTTTAGTATATGCGTCACATGTATATACAGCAGAATGTTATATATAAAGAATATATAATGCAGAATTCACCCTTCTTTTTTTTTAAACTTTCCCCCAACTTTATGGTGAAAAATATTTTATGATTTGTTTACCCAACTATCTAAATCCTGCAAACAGCCAAAGCGTTTGTGTGCTTATTATTAGTCTGTGTGCGCCCCACCACGCCAACTTCAATCATGTAATGAACTAATTATTAGTCAACATATATAATCAGCAATATCATCTTATTTTTATCCACTTGATATCCGAAAAGTTCAAATAAATCAACACTAATAAATATACTAAATTGAGAGAGAATCCCAATCACCACCCCCTCTCAAAATTTTGAAAATCTTTACAACTAGGGTATGGGCAGGCACATGATGATGAGCAGGTTAGGCAAGGTAGTGATATGACATTATTAACGATTAAGTTTAAAATAATATAATATTGAAGGGTGAAGAATATATATTGCTTCATTCATAGAGGACACCAATAGCTGTGAGAGGGACCTCTTGTTCCTGCTTGTTAGTGCTTCAATGAGTTGTTTCCCATCTGGAAGTTTTGTGATCAATATCTCCCCCGGGAGCAAGAAATTGTTCATTGACTAGTACTTTAGAAACATGGATTTGATTGTTATTTGTTGCTTTCTTTCATATACTTTGTTTCATTCTTCAAAATTATGCAGGAAAAAGAATGAACTTATATCATATCACCATATGGGTTTAATTATACTCATCTGAATCCATATGCCCCACCTCTTAATTAATGAGTGTGATCTCTCTGTGTTCTGATCTTTGAAAATCTCCATGCAGCCTCAATCCCATTGCACTGCATGTGCAATTCACTGCCTTTTTGCTTTGCTTCTTTATCAAGTTTCTGCTTCATGGTTTGGATCCCCCATGCACGCCCAATTTCTATGTCTTATTGGAGTTTTTACCAATGCCACGACGAGTTGGAATCAAATCAAGCGCTTGTTATTATTATTATTATGTCAAGAGTTATAGCTGTTAGTTATGAACACGCGCAACTGTTTCTGCTTAACCTTATTAGCCTAAGCATCATGATTCAATGTAATTCTAATTCCTCACGGCATTGCTAAAGCAGGATGCTGGACCCCCCACCACACATAGCTTCTTCAAAGTATAACACATGACCATAATTATAGTAGTGGGTTGAAAAAGAAGGCACACAGCTTTAAATTGAAAGCAAAAATATTAACATTTCAGAAGCTGCATATATCACTGTGTGATTTACAATATTTAGCTTAGCTGTCATCACCTTGCTTGCTAGCTAGATATAACCACATTATTTAATAAACAATTTCCAAGAATCCATGTGTTTCCATGGACAGAATCACAGTGATGCTTGATTGTTTTTACTGCAATATGAGAATATTGCTTCATCTGGTTGCAAAATATAGTACAGGGGTGAATCAGATATTGATGATCTGTACGTTTATATAGATAAGGTCAAGAAAAGTTTGCATTTTTCTGTTTGTAATTTTGTTTCCTAGCTCTAGGGCTTCACCTACTCGCATCATTAGCTCACCCAACGCATCGGCCATAAAGCTATTCCCCTCATTAATTATATCTTATCCTCCTTTTCATCTTAAATGTATAGAGAGCTATAGTGCGATACATTACTAATTCATATTGAGATTAATTAAAGAAAGTTAGGTTAGTTATTTAAAAAATATGTGTATTACCTTTTAATCATTTATAGTGAAAATGCTTTATTGATGGAAACATCTTTTAATATTAATATGGGTAATCAATAAGAATAATTTAGGAGAAAAATTTCGACTATTAGTTTTTAAATTTAGGACTTGGGAGAATATCAATTGACGTAATATTAATACTCCTCTAGTTTTTAATATAATACCTAATTGGAAAGTTAGTTTTGGTTCTAAATGTATTCTTTCAACAAGGTGTTAGGCTCTTCTTTTACAATAATGATTGAAATCAAAGATTATCCTAAACAAATGTTCTTTTAAAAAAACCATATCATATTTATTATAATTAACTAATTTTACTATAAAAAAAAAGACTTAGGTCAAGTTACTTATATCTATATGTCAAGTACTCAAGTCTCCAATCACACAAGCATGGTTATGTGTCTTTTTTGTTTCTTGTGGATTTATAATTAAATGTTATTAAATGCTAACATTTTAAAAATAGGGCACATGATCATATGTGATCAGAAAACTTGACATGATAAACATAAAAAATTTGATGTAAGTATTGTTCTTCTACTAAGTTTTTTAATCTAATTAAATTAGTTACATAGGTTCTACATTAAGAACCAGAGGAGTAATGGAATTTGAATATTGCACCATTTTTCATGTTGAAAAATGATGCTCCCACACGCTTGTGCCTCCAAATGCGCATGCAAAAAGCTTATACACACACATACATACATGCTGTGATTTGGCAAGAGGTAATAAATAATATATGCAACCCATCCCTAACACTTTTCAAAAGGACGTCGCATGAATGAAATCTCCAAAGAGCAATAGATTTTTAATTAATAAAAATCCCCCAACAAAGCGTGCATGTATTATTGGAAAAAGACCGTCTAGTTCTTTATTACAAAAGGAATTATATATTATGTTGGCCAAAATTAAGATTCCTATTTAGTTCACTTAAATCATATATCAAATCATTGAGTATCCAAAGATTAATACATATCTAATTTGTTAGTTCTATTATTAATTTAATCCCTTAGTCAATCAAGAAAAAAAAGTCTAATCTCACCGTCCTACTATGACAAATCAATATCAACATAGAATCCATAATAAATTGCATTTTTATATGAATAACGCAACTGATTCTTTAAATTATATGTAAAATGCATGGGGGGGAACCATGTAATTATTTTTATTTGGGGGGGGGGGTTTCCAAAGTTCTAATATCCGAAATTTTAATTCAATTTTTTTTTCATTTTTACCCATATTGAGCACATATCTCTATATTAATTATCACACATTCAAAATATTTATTCTCTCTATTTCAATAGACACGGTCTTGTATTTTTTCCACTCACTCGTCCCACACATAGGAGTATATTTAGGGAAAAAAATATTTCTTACATATTTCTTATCTTTAATCAATTTTAACCAAATTTTTTATTTACATAATTCAGTTATTTATATCTTATACATAAAATTGGAGAAAGTAATTTTTAAGGAAAAGGGGGAACTTGACTTTTACGGGGGTTAGGTTGCTGGGTTTTATCGCAATCATGCTTAGTTAACTATTTGCTGTCAAATGTTGGCCCAGAAAAAAAAAAAAATTTGCTGTCAAAGAGCTAGCCAGTTTAGAAAAATGGGTGGAGCAGTTTGGAAATGGGTAAGATCCAAGGGGCGAAAACCTTTAAACAGAACCTTCTGAATAATGAGATGTGTATTATAAGCTGAGGATTGGTCAAAAAGATAACAGAAGAAAAGATAATAAAGGGACAACCATGTCGTTCATAAAGGGACAATTTTGATTAATGCACGCATCCAACGTTGTACACCACCTACTGTTATTATTACTACTATTGTTAAATTAATTAATGAGTTAACATTATTATTAGTCCTCACAGGTTAATTAAAGTTTAATTTTGATTCATATAGTTTCAAATAGTTGGTTTTGATGATCCTCATATGTAGTTTCATATTCATAATCTTTTTGTCTAATTTTAGCAAAAGATTTCTATACTTTTAAAGAGTTTTGATTTTGATCTATATATTTAAACCCAAACCAAGTTGTTATAAAACTATAGGCTCCAAACCTAACAATTTGAATCTACATGTATCAAAACCAAAATTAAATCAAATTTCAAGGAACAACAATAATATTAAACCCTTAATTAATTGATTGATTGGTTCATTAATTAATGAAACATAACATCCTCCTCTGATATGGTTTTATTTATAAGGCAGAAATAGAATAATTTTTTTATTCTATTTATAAGGTAGAGAAAGAAACTTTTTATATAAATTTACAATTTTACTTTTCATTTATTAGTGTTCATTTTATTTTTATGTGATATAATGTATATTAAATACGGATAAAATTGAAAATTTTTTAATAATATTAATGAATAAAATTTAAAATTTTTTTAATGTGAAATATATTAAAAGTAATTTATAAATAATCCTAAAACAAAATATAAATATAACCCTATAATAGCTTCTGAGAAGTCAAGGAGTAATCACCATTTCCTCTAGCTATCACTTCTTTTCACTTTCACTTGATCAAAAAATTAAGATTTGCGTATCTCAAATTTTCCCATTTGAATGACTTTAATTTCTTTAGTTGATGTGATTTATAGGTAATCTTTCGCATGGCACGATGTAGTTTCAATCAAAACAAACAGTTTACTGTATGATTGCACCAGTCTCAAGGATAAATTTTAAGGTGGCATCACATCATAGTTAAAAGAAATAAATAAGTCACCAAATCAAAACAAAAATCTTCACAGTGCACAAATATATAATAAAAATAGATTACTCTTATTAATTTAAATCTCCCCGGCACCATGCGCAATTGCGGATGACTCAAAATTAAACCATTGTCTCAAAAACAGTACAAATGCCGACTGATTTTAACCAACTAACATTAGTAACTATTACTATTAATTAATGATACTCTTTCACTTTTAACTCTATTTATAAGTCTTTTCTAGTATGTTTTACAAAAAAACCTTAAAACTCATTAAATTTATTCAAAAATTTAACAATTTTACTATTTTATCTTTATTTAATATATATTATATCACATGAGAACAAAATGTACATTAATAAATAAAAGATAAAATTGAACATTCATATAAAAAATTAATGATGTCATTTATAAATAAGACAAAAAAAAAAATTCTCTTAAGCCTATAAATAGAAGGGAGAATCCCAAAAAGTACCTTTGAATTTTAAAATTTTAAATCAGTCTTGTTTTCTATACTATAACAATAATTGACAACATTTGAAAAGTAAATAATAATATATTTTTGTAATTATTCTTAATTTGTGACTTTAAAATTTTAAAGGTATTTTTTGAGAATTTTTCCTAAATAAAACTATTAGAGTACATCAATATACATTTTAATAGCTACACCTACATAATTAACATATATTGCACACAATAAAACAGAACAAACTATTCTCAAGTCAATCAATGAAGGAGGCTTACAAAAGAAAAAAAGGAAAAAGGATAAATTTTCGAGAATGAGATTTTGAATTATAGAATGGGAAGTGAGATTTTAGGGAATCACAAAGCGAGATTGAGATTGGCAGCTACATAGCTAAGCCTTCTTTCTAGAGAAAAATAATTAATAATAAAGCAAAGAAAAGACTTGTGATTGGGACTAACTAAATATAATGAGCTCTTGTGGGGCCCTGCACATGAAATGGCATGGGGCATTAAGACACCCTTAATGCGGACACATGGCTTAGAGATAAGTGGATAGCTTTGGTCTCACAAAGACGTGACACTTTTTAGTTTTGGGTGACTAATTGTTTTTTATTTGTTTATTTGATTTTTTTCCTTTAATTGAAGGTGCTTCCCTCCTGGAAATCTTTTTATCTTTTTGGTAATCCAAAGTTTTGTTGATTGATGTTATACAATGATTAGGAGAAAAACAAATTCAACTATTTTATATTACATTTTGAACAAGAGATAGTATCTTTTTGGCCCAAAAAAACACAAAAACTGATAGAAAAATTTAACATGTAAGTCCTTATAATTTTACCAAATTTCAATCAGGTACCTATAGTTTTTTTCTCTTTTTATAAAGTTTTTATAGTTTTACTATTTTTAATAAGATCTCTATAATTTTTTTTATCACTTCCTTGTAGTTTTACATAATTTTAATTAGTTTTTGTAGGATTTTTTCCCCCATTTTTATCAACTTCTTATAGCATCCTCTTATTAAAAACAATTCTTTTAAGATACTATTGAGTATTAAATATGAGTACTTTTTCCAATCAAAATTTAAACATTGATTCATTATATTATGAATGGCCAACCTCTTCCATTAAATTTAATCTCTGTTGATATAAAAAATTCTTTTTGTTATGATACTAAAACTGAAAAATGCAATATCTATTACTATTCTTATTATTTTTGAAAAAAAATGTCTTTTTTATTATTTTTATTTAGGAGTACAAAAAGATACATCTTTTAAATATAAATATTTTTTTTCATTTCACTTTATTATGCATGCCCAATGAGCTGCAGAAGAGAAACAAATAAAATGTTCTTTTCCCTAATTGCTAAGTGCTGGCTTGGATTTTTTTTTTAAAGTAATTTATAGGTCGTGTTCGTGGCTTGTGGAAAATATGACTTATTTTAATTTTTATATCTTACATGTAAATATGTAGAAATTAGAGCTGAAAATTTCAAAGTTTACCCTATTACTATGTTGGCTGCCACATTCATAGATCAGCCCAATTTGGCCATCCATCCACCCTTCTATTATGTCCCTTTCTAGCCATTTGTAGCATTAAATTATTTGTGTTCAATTAAGACCATGTATAATTCAATTTTAATCACATAGTTAAAATGATCAAATAAATAAATTCAATTTTATGGATAACTTAATTATTAAAAGAGAGCAAATTAGAGACACGACGTTGTGATATACATATCATATATAATAAATTTGAAAAAAAATTAACGGCATTTTTAAATAAAATGCATTTGGAATGCAATATAACAAAAAAAAATTTAGAATAATTTGCTTCCTATGGCAATGCTGTGAGGAAATTCACTTTCTCATACCTACGTACACCTAAATATAAATTTGAATGGCTGGCCAAAACGGAAGAAAATGACTTGACCAACCTCCCCATTAAAATGACACGTACCAAAGTTTGAAAAAACTGCAGCTCATTGTGTTTGCATTGAAAAAATAATATCAATAGCTTGTATAAAATATAAAATCATCTATCAAAAATACACTATTATGTTTTTTTTCCAGTTAAATACTATTTATATATTAAAAATACCAGAAGTTATTTTTTACCTTTTTTTGCCATCTATTTTTCAGTTAAATACCATTTACATATTAAAAACAACATCGATCTAGTATGTAAAGCCACCCTAAAATTAAATTTCAGAGGTTATTCAAATCACGTTTGGAACATGTTCTCAAGCACAACATCAGTCATCACTTGACAATCATTAACGTATCGATCAATATATGTGTGTATATATATCCATATTAATATGCAGTATTATGTAAAATTTATGAAATAAATCTCCACTATATATTTACAAGACATGAACCACATTAAATTATTTAACTCTGACTTTGAAGGATATGAGTTACATTAACTGATATAAATTCTAATCAATTTGTAGTACTCGAGAATATATAGCAGGGTCGTGTCTAGAAAATTTGGTATTTTTGCCGAAATTATTGGGAAGGCTTAATATAATAGTTGTCATTAATTCTCCATGATTAATTTAACTGAGTTGTAAAGACATTTATGAAATTTTTATGAACAGGTAATTTTTAAACTTCGCTCTCAATAGAAACAATTACTATCATCTATAATTCTATACTTTAGGCATAAAAATTAATAACTATTATAATTTTTGTAGGATGAACTGCTTCACTCTAAATTATAGGAAATATAAGAAATTAAAGAAAATATTATTGATATCTTGTGTTTCATGTGACTTACTTTGTAGGTGGGAAATAATATTAATTGATGTTAAAGTTTATTGATTGATGATATTATAATGATAATATTGAAAATTGATAGTGTTAGTACGGAATAAAATAAAAGATAAATAAAATAAACAACAAAGAGTACGGCAAAGATTAAGATCCACAAGTTCCAACCATCACAGCATGTTTAATTTATAATTATGTATAGTTTTGTGAAAGTGACGTTGCTAACTTATTTGGTTCAATATTATATAACTGGGTTTATATATAAATCCGGACAAAGGTTTGGTTTAGTTTAATTTAGTTTTAAACATAAAACATAATTAATCTAATCAAACCAATCTGTGTCCATCTAGATGGATATCCTGATCAGTTTTTAATAGATGAATTTGGTTCGATTTTTATTTAGCAGTTTGGTTTGATTTGTATCAAATTTAATTGAAACATTTTAACAATTATTCATAACTTTTTCTAACCTTTAATTTTTTATAGTGTAAGTAAATAGTTAATATGTAAGTGGATATGATTATATTTAGAGTAAAATATATTAATCACTCTTCTATTTCACTTGAATTACAACTTCTGTATATGAACTTTTCTTAAAATTAAAAATATACATTGTATAAATCTCTCTATTATATTTACGATTTTATCTTCATTCACCTAATCATTAATTAACTATTAAATTTAACTCTTAATTTTTTATTTTGAATAAAATATCCCCATTTAATATATGTATTATTTTAATTAAACATTTATATTTTCCAAAAATAATTTCTTATGCAAACAAAAAATAATTTAATACATATATTGTCAAACTTTTTGATATGTTACAAAATTGATTAATTTTGTTTACATTATAAAATCTATAATTTTATTTTCATTATCACATTTATTTGAACTTATTTATGTATGTTTCTTTTAAATGGCTAAACATATGTTTAAAACATATATTTTTGTTCATCATATAGTATAAATGATGTAAGTTGAGAAATCATATAAATCATTTAAATTTATAATTTAAAAATTTGAAACACATTTTTAAAAACATTTATAAAAATATTTAGTGAAGTACATGTTTATTAAACGAATCAATCAAATTTTAAATGAAGTTTTTTGTGTTAATGTTAACTAAATTACCTAACATTATATCCAATATGATAAACGCATTCAACAAATAACTATTAAAAAAAGAAAAAAATAAAAGTAAGTAAAGAAAAAAACTCTTAATTCTTCAAAATAATTTTAGCCAAAACTAGAGGTATGATAAAAGGTAAATTAATAAATAAAATTCATTGTAATATAAAATTGAACTAAAAAACATCTTTTTAGAATAAGAAAATATTTAGATCAAATTCTTTATATTTATTATGTTAAGTTATCCAATCATATACAGATATTTGTCCTTTTTTTTAAATGTCTATTTATGATGTTATTAAGTACTAATATTTTAAAAATAAAAGACATGGTCATGTATGATTGAGAATTTGACGAAATAAATATAAAAAATTTGATGTAATAAATATAAGGGAGAATTGCAACAGATTTTTTTAAAAAAATTCACCACAAGCAAATATTTTATTATATGAAAGCACAAGTACGAAATATTCATATATAAAAGTCAAAACAAAAGCCAAAGCCCAAACACACAACCAAAAAAACACAATGCAACATTCTAGCAACAAACAATAAGCACAAAGAAAAAACATCACCATCAACAAAAACCCTAACCTAAATTTATAAACAAAAAGCCAACCACACTATTATTGTTGAAATAGACCATCCCCGAAGGAGAGGGAGGAGTGGGGACATATAGGCCCAAAATGTCACTAGTTAGTAGTTAATAGACCATTAAGAGAAAATATTTTATTCTAAATAAAGTATATTAAAATTTTACTTGGTTGAAAATATTGGAAAAGATCAATAAAATAACAAAACAAACAACAAGCCTTATCCCACTAGGTGGGGTCGGCTACATGAATCACACGACGCCATCGTGCTCTGTCAACAACCCAATCCTTAGATATGTTGTTGATTAGGAGGTCTCGTTCAATGACCTCATTCAGCGTTCTTCTCGGTCTTCCCCTGCCTCTTTTTATGGGACTCCATCTTCTTTGATCCACCCTCCTCACCGGGGCCTCCAAAGGCCTTCTCTGCACATGTCCAAACCATCTTAAGCGATTTTCAACCATTTTCTCTTGGATAAGTGCCACACCGACTCTTGTCCTGATCTTTTCATTTCGAATCCTATCTTTTCTTGTATGACCACACATCCATCTCAACATCCTCATTTCTGCTACTCCGACTTTGTGCTCTTGTTTTCCTTTTATTGCCCAACATTCACTACCATACATCATAGCTGGTCTTATAGCAGTCCGATAAAATTTTCCTTTAAGTTTCTCAGGTACCTTCTTATCGCAAATAACTCCGATAGCTTTCCTCCACTTTAACCAGCCAGCTTGTATTCTATGAGAAATGTCTCCATCAATTTCCCCATCCTCCTGTATAATGGATCCTAGGTATTTAAACTTTGATACTTGAGGAATAATTTGCTCTCCCATCCTCACCTCCAAATCCCTATTACCTTGCCTCCCTCTAAAATCACAATGCATATATTCTGTTTTGTTCCTGCTCAAACGGAAACCTTTCGACTCCAAAGTCCTTCTCCATAACTCCAAACTAGTGTTAATCTCTTCTTTTGATTCCGCCATAAGAACTATATCATCCGCGAAGAGCATGGACTTAGGGATTCTTTCTTGAACAGGTTTAGTTAGAACATCCAGAACAATGTTGAACAAGTACGGACTCAGAGAGGATCCCTGATGTAGGCCAATCTTAATAGGAAAGTCCTTTGTCTCCCCCCCAGGCATCCTTACACTGGTAGTTACCGCCTCATACATATCTTGTATGACTTTGATATACGCAACCTGTACACCTTTCTTTTCCAAAGCCTTCCACAATACTTCTCTTGGCACACGATCATAAGCCTTTTCCAGGTCAATAAAAACCATATGTAAATCTCTTCTTTTACTTCTATATCTCTCCATTAACCCCCTTAGTAAATAGATTGCTTCCGATGTGGATCTCCCTGGCATAAATCCAAATTGGTTTTCCGAAATAGAAGTCTCCAACCTCAATCTATATTCCATCACTTTTTCCCACAACTTCATTGTATGACTCATAAGTTTTATCCCCCTGTAGCTTGCACAGTTTTGAATGTCTCCTTTATTCTTGTAAATAGGAACTAAAATGCTTTTCCTCCACTCATCCGGCATATTTTTAGAGCGTAGAATTTCATTAAAAAGCTTGGTTAGCCATACCTCCCCCTCATCGCCCAAACATTTCCAAACTTCAATAGGGATACCATCAGGCCCAACGGCTTTTCCATTGTCCATTTTCTTGAGAGCCGCCTTAACCTCTCCGATACGTATCCTGCGGTAGAAAGCCAAATTCCGATCAGTCTTCGCAAGTGTAAAAGTCCTAGTCTAACACTTAAAGATAACTTAGATCTCTCTTTTTTCTCTCCCTTTGCTTCGCGATCTTGTAAATATTTCTTTCTCCCGTCTTTGTTCCTAACTCCTGATAAAACCCTTCATAAGCTTTAGTACGTGCTTCGCTCCCTGCTCTCTTTGTCTCTTTTTTAGCCAACTGATACTTTTCCTGGTTTTCTACACTATTGCACAAGTGTATGGCCTTAAAACAATCTTTTTTCTGTTTGACTTTCTCTTGCACACTCTTATTCCACCACCAAGTCTCCTTATCTCTTTGACCAGGACCCTTGGATTCTCCCAAAATTGCTTTAGCTACCAAACGAACCCTTGTAGCTATCTCTTCCCACATCATGTTTGCATTTCCCTGCAACTCCCAATTCCCTTCCTTCAAAAGAATCCTTTTGAATAACTCCCGCTTCTCTCCTTTTAACTGCCACCACTTAATCCTGGGTTTTGCCACTTGATGGTACTTTTGCCTGGTACTCTTAAAACATACATCAAGGATAAGTACTCTATGTTGGGCACTCACCCCGTCTCCTGGAATCACTTTGCAATTAGTACACAATCTTCTGTTCGGATTCTTAACCAAAAAGAAATCAAATCTGTGATTTTGAGACACCACTTTTGTATGTGATTAAATGCTCCTCTCGCTTCTTAAAACAAGTGTTGACAATCTTGAGATCGTATGCAAGAGAAAAATCGAGAATAGATTGTCCTCCACTGTTAAGCTCCCCAAAACCAAAACCACCATGGGCCCCACTGAATTGTCCTGCTTCTTTACCAACATGTCCATTAAGGTCCCCACCGATAAAATTTTTTTTTCCGAGTGGTATGCTTTGAACCAAGCCCTCCATATCTTCCCAAAACTTATCTTTAAGGTGTGTTTCTGCTCCAACCTGAGGTACATAGGCACTAAAGATCAATAAAATAAGTTAAATTAAATTTACAAAGAGGCATAAGTTTTGAAACAGGGGGACGAAGAAATGCATTGTGGCCGAATTCATTGAATAAATTACTTTGATGTCAAAATGAGATGTTTTTTTTTTTTTTTGAGCTGAATAGAAAATGAGATGTTAATAATAGGGAAATTGCGAAGGGTCCATTATCACAGGGCTTTTTGGTCACACCAAACATTGGATCTTTCAACCTTATCGTCTTCCTGCTATGCATGTTACTAAATTCTACTCACCATACTTTTTAAAAAAATATTACAACAGATATAAATTATTTAAATCAAATGTTAATAATTTAAATTAATTTTATTAATATTTTTTAATAAAATATCAAATCTTTAACATCCAAATTTAATCTTACAAATTAGAATGTTACGCATAACTCTGTTATAACAATTAAAAAAAGCTTCCGTATCGTGCCAGGCCATTGATATGATCTTGTATATGCCAAAGCAACTAATATGCATCATGTAAAATATTACTAGTTAATATAAGAGCTAATTGAGAGTTTAAATTTGATTTTAAATATAATATCTTAATCTATTTTATCTTGTTTTCCCTCAAAATATTCCTCTTAGTTATAAGATGTTCCATCAACAGTTATTTTAATGTACATGAAAAGATAATAATTTAAGACGATCAATATATATTTGAGACAAATAAGCAATTTAATTATTTTTTTAATATCTCCAAATTATTTATCCATCTCTTATATTAAAGATTAGAGGTAGTATATAGCAAATTTTACTATTCTCAAAAACACAATGAGACTCAATTTAAGTTTCGCGAATGAAAATATTTTCGATCAAAATCTCGATAATTATATAGTTGGAAAAATGCTGGAATTATACATCTCATATTTTATGATAGTTTTTTTAATTAAAGGAAAGTTACTAACAGCCTGACACATAAAAAAAAGAAGAAGAAGAGCAAATTACGATACATCTAGAACAGAATTTGCAAATTATGTTGCAAAAAGGATTCTCACTAATAAACTAATAATTAATGAAAATTTTATTGCTAATTTAATTTTTTTTGTAGTAACAGTAAGATGGAGCTTGCAACTTTCTTCTTATAAAAATGCTTTCATATCTCTAAACTACGTGGTTATTAACTCTTATAATAAATATTCATACCTTTTGCCCTCCACAGATAAAATACGTGGGCACATGAGTACTTTCTTTTCCTTTTTTAAAAACTATCAATATTGCTTTTAATTCTGATTCTAATTTTTTATGCTAGTAAAACATTGAGGCTTTTAAGTTTATGGACAAGAACTAGCAGAAATTGTGGTTATTATAACTTGGAGTTGAATTGTTTTTCTTCACATATTCTAATGTATTAGAATTATCTCTTATTGATTATTGATACACTTATTAAATATTTAATTATTTTTTGCCACCGGTCTTTGGCGCTATATTAAATACTTAATTAAGAGATGAATATTTTAATGTTATAACTTGCAAAAAAAATATATTTAATATTATATACTCTTCAATTGTCAACGTATTAGATGATCTTAGGATTGGGACTTTTTTCTTTATATAAGAGTTAAGGAAGTAGCATCAACTAAGTGAGAGGAATTAAAACAATTAATGTTGCATGTTAATTACTTTTCTAGTCCTATTTATAAGACAGAAAGAGAATAAATTTTTGGTCTTACTTCTAGGATAGAGAGAGAAACTTTTAATATGAATATGTATAATTTTTTATTTTATTTATTATTTTATTAACTTTATTTTCATGATGTATAACATATATTAAACAGGGATGAAACTAAAAAGTTATTAAATTTTAAATGAGAGTTAATAAGGTTTAATGTTTTCTTTAATTTATGTGAAACTTGTTAGAAGTGACTTATATATAGGATTATAATATATATTAATCTATTTCTAAGTGTTTTTATTTTTCTGGATTTGTTTATTCATATTTATAATATAATTTTTGGCATTAATAAAAATAGACTATTGTTTTGCCAATAAAAAATATTACTTTTGTATCCGATGATATTCTACTAATTGAAACATTAAATGTTGATAAATATGAAATTTGAAATTAAATAGGATCTTTGTTTTTTTTTTTTGGATGTTGTTGTAAGTTAACAAAACCTTTATATTTTATTCATTTCTGTTATAAAACCTCTTACCAGGTACATCAATGCAAAATTTATGTTAATTGAAAAATATTGACATTTGATGGTGATGGTTACAGCTTACAACATCAAAACAATATAATTAAATTGTTATCTAAAACGTAATAAAAGCTCTTATTCAAATCCAATATCTAAAAGTCATTGCACCTTGTAAAAATATAAGTAGAATATGAGCGAGATTTACAAATATCATTATCATTTTAAAGCAAAAGTCTATTGGGGTAAACAGATGTTAAAGTTTACATCCCAATTGATGCTTTGATGCCACTTATTAACAACTGATATCACACTTATCATAATCACTAGAACAGTCCAAAATAATATAAAAATAGTAATATTTCTTGAACTTTAATACTATCATGACATTAACTTTCAACTATTTTTTTTATAATATCAATTTTATATTAATAGGAAAATTAGGGACAATAACTTGTAAAAAATAATATTTATTGTTGAGATCATAAAAATTATAATTATTCAAAAGGATTGAATACTAAAACCTAAATTTAAAAATACTAAATTATCTCTAATAAAACCTTCTAAATAGGCTGCATGAGCCTAGATTACCGGATAATTTAATAAGTCGGATATTCTCGACCCAACAAGTGAAGCTGGTAATTTTTTTTGTCAGAACTAGTTGAAACTAACCTTCCATTAAAAAGCATTTCCATATGGTAATATCTTCTCAGGGGATATAAGATTTTCACGAGGCTAATCTTGAACAACTATCCAAGCATGAATACTTCTATCTTCATAAACTTTTTTTAAGAACTAAAACTAAAACTAAAGGAAAATTTTTTTTTTCAATCATTTATTTTCGTCCAGGTTGATATTCATATTATCAATATATTATTTAATTATTAATATCAGTGTTTGTCCATTTATTCATTTAACATTTATTTTTTTTATCTAATTTATATTTTCAAATGCTAATAACGATCAAATTCTCTTCCCTAAAACAAAAAAGTAAATTTATTTTATATTTTATGAGAATTTCTTATGTAAACACAGATGATAAAAATAAAATGTTACATAAATAGTGTTCCTAAATGTTTTGGGGTAACAAACTATTTTTAAAATAGACTAATCTAGAAGATGTTAGATTTTCTACCTAATATTTTACTATAATTAGTATATTAAATGTCAAAAAAGTGTTATTCTTTTCGCCTTAAAAGAGAACAAATGTTTTTATAATTTGGGTAAAACAAAAAGATAATGTATGTTTCTCTAAGAAATAATTTTTGACGAAACAACACACTTTGAATTTTTTTATAATTAAAATTTTTATAATCATGATTCTTCCCCACCTCATGATCATGACTAATACCATAAATTAAATTCAATACAAAATTAGCATGAGTAACCTTACATAATTTAATAAATATCTTAGATTGTCATTAAAAGTTTTATATTATAAAATTTATTCTTTTATGTCATCATATTTATATCATTTCAATTAAATAAGTACCTTTGATGTTTTTTATTTTGACCAGAACCTTTCATGTTATTTTGCACGATATATTTGATTAATTTTACAGTTACAAAACTATGATTAAAAAAAAAAGAATCATGATATTTATTTTTGATGTATTTTACAGTTACAAAATCATGATACATTCTATTTAAAACACTGTGGGACACTAAAAGAAAACATTTTTTAAATTATTTTAGTGAAAAAATTTAAATCTTAATTCTGAAGGCAAAATCCTCAATTCCGTATTTGTTGTCAAGTAAAAATCATGATTACGCAGTAAATGACATTTATTATAAGGGGCTTCAGCCTTCAGGTTTGGACCCACGACCATCCGACTGCCAGTGGGCTCTCCTCTTTTCGTTCAACTCTCTGTCCTCTTACATCTCTTTCTTCCCCACTCGCCCGATATTTTCCCGATAACATCTTCTTTCTGCCCCTCCCATTTATTCGCGATATCTCCCCCTCTCTCGGTCTCTCTCTCTCTCTCTAAGCTCCCACCAATTTCAAAAGTTAAAAAGGGAGAGGCCAGCAGAACAGAACAGAAGTTGCAGACTCAGGAACACCAAGACGAAGACGAAGAGGAAGAGGAAGAGGAAGAAGAATAAGAGAAAGGGGAGGGGAGATTAATTACTATTCTGCCACCTCCTTTATTACCCAACCCACCTGCTGCACCCACCCATCACCCTCAATCCCTCTTCCTTCCTATTCCTTTGAGTTTTCCGTCTATATAAACTCTCCTTCTTCTACACTCTCAGTCTCACCTCACTTTCGTTCCCCAAAAGCCTCTCTGTATTCCTAAATACCAAAAAGCCCGTTCCGTTCTTTTTCATTACACTTTCCCATCAATTCAAGCTATCTCCATTCCCTTTCACACCAATTTCATATTCAATGTAACCTCCTCCTTCCTTCCTTCCTTCCTCATCAATTAAACTCTTGATCTTGGATCTCCCTAGCTTAGTGAAGCAGCTGTATGCTCGCCTCGAATGGACAATTGAAACTCGTGGGCGAATAGGAGAGAAGGAGAAGGGAATCGTTGGGAAGTCAAAATGCGGGTGAAAGAGATGCATCCTCTTTGCTGTATCTCGCTGGAGAGTGCGGGAATCGGGAATCAATCTCCGGAGGTGTCGCTTTCGAGGACAAGGAGTCTGCCTGCCAGTTTGGCTGCAGTCGGATCTGAGCGCAATGCCGGTGGGCGGGCTGGGGGATCGGAGGCCACCGTGGCCGGGATCCTCTATAAGTGGACCAATTACAGCAAAGGATGGAGATCCCGGTGGTTCCTCTTGAAAAATGGCGTCCTCTCTTACGCCAAGATCCGGTGGCCGGAAAACCTCAATCTCCTCACGCCGACCGATGACGTCAGGTTGATTGGCGAAATCTCAACTAACCGATTAGCGAGGACGGACAACGGGAGTACCATGCGTCGGAAGAGCCAGAAATCTGCGTCTGGCGCAGTCCATCTCAAGGTACGTACGTACTTGGGTAGTTGAATCGCTTCTTTTATCTCTCTATTTCTCCTCACAAGAAAAATACCAGCCAAGAAGCGCCTGGCCAGTGGCTGTTAACTTTTTTCGCGCTAGTTCACTGCGAGTTTCCTGTAGGTTTTAGGAGCGACGTTTTGATTTCAAATACGATTACCGCTAGTGTTTTTTTTTTATTTTTTATTTTTTTATTTTTACTTTTAGGGCTGGATAAACAAATTGCGTCATGAAAATTCCCAACCTGTTTCTTTTTGATAAAAATGGTATAAAGAGGCTTGGATGTCTGAGCTATAATGTGTTAAACCGCGGGCTTCTGCCATTGTTCGCTCGTGACTTTCTCTCTCTTCTGGGTTTTTGTTTGTGATTTCGATTTCGAAATTCAACTTTTGAATCCTTGTTTTGCAGTTTTAACTACTTGTTAATGTAGAGTGGGTCACATCAGCAGGTGAGCGAGAGTCGAGATAGCCTGCATCGTAGCCCTAGGCATTAACTTGCGGTCACATCATCTCCTTCATTGGCATTGCCACATTGGTTGGATTTGTGCTCCTATTTCTTCCCTCACCCTCCGTTTCGCTATTTTCTGCAAACCCGACTTAATTTCCACAAATGATTGCTCATCTCTCTTCGCCTTCTTCCTTCCTCCTTCTTCCAAAGCTAAAGCTTTGCATTTCTGAGCCACTGATACGCTTATTCGTCCTGGCTTCAGGAAGCAAACCGCAAGTTGGCTATCAGTCATTTAAAAGAAAAAAAAAGGAATAGTATCATTTGGCAATAGAAAATTTGAAGGCGTTAACTCTTAGGTGACAAAAAGAATTGATTCAACATTGAGGTGATTAATCGAACGGTGGGTAATTAGGGATCTTGGACATTGGTGATTGTAATTGTAGCGTCTCGGGGTTTGATATAATGCCTTTGACGTTATTTGAAGTATGTTGCGTTGCGTAACCAGCGATCCTTTAAGCAACTTCGACGAAAGTGTGGATTTTGAGGACAAGAAACCCCAAAAAAAAAAAAAAATCCAGTTGGTGATTTTGCATTGGATTTGCAAGTCTGTTTTGATGGGTAATGAAGACTAACTGACAGATACTTTTTTTTTATATTAAAAAATATATTGAGGACCTTTTCTATTCTTGTTAAGCAAATACATACGTGGACTCGACAAACACAGCAATATGTGGGGTATATCCTGCATTTCGAATCTAACGTTTTATGCTTGCCTTTTTGTAAATTATAGATTATAGATGGGACTATGTTCCTACTGTTCAAGAACCCACTCTCTTTCTTCTCATTCCTTGTCTTGAATTTTTCTAGCAGCGTCATTCCCCGTTGGAGTTAATATCGAGCTTGTTGTGGTTTAACTCTTATGGCTGACAAATTCTGAGCATTATTTGTCAACTTTATCGCAATGTTTTTGTATGGTGGGCTGTCCTCTCCACTCCCCACTTAGTCTCAGGCTTATGGATTTCAAATCTAACTCACGTGGACTTGAGTATATCTTCTGATAGTCGCCTGAGCATTTCATTTTTCAATTACTTATTTCGTGCTCAGAACATTTCTCAGAAGTTGTCATCTTGGTAGAATCTAGCTGTTTTCCTGTAAAATGCCGATTCTTCTAAATTTAAATGATATCTTGTGCGAGCGTTTTGCAGGTTTCATCATTTAGAGAGAGCAGATCAGACGATCGGCGGTTCTATATCTTTACTGCTACCAAGACTCTCCATCTTAGAACTGATTCAAGGAAAGATCGGGAGGCGTGGATTCAAGCTTTGGAGTCTACTCGTTGCTTGCATCCACTTAGATCACTGAAGGATAATATTTCCCTTGTACCCACTGATATTTCGATATCAACTGAGAGCCTGAAGAAGCGCCTGCTTGAGGAAGGAACCTCTGAGGACGTTGTGAAGGAGTGTGAGCAAATAATGCTCTCTGAGTTCTCGAGAATGCAAGGGCAACTTAAAATCCTTTGTGAAGAGCGATCAAATTTGCTTGATACAATAAGGCAGTTGGAGGTAACTCAATACATCACATTATTGTTGTTGTTGTTGTTGTTGTTATTATTATTCGGTTGTATTTTAAAGTTTTAAAGGCGGTGGATTGGGAGCCACATGCATTTCATCAAGATATTTTTTTTTAATTACTGTGATGTGATATCATCTGAAAATTTATCCTGAAGACTCCTATATATCTTACGGCACATTACCTGTGGAAATAGCTGTTACAATCGCGATGTTCGGTAAACCGAAGTCATTGTCATATTAATTGCTCCTTGCAAAACACGACTTCAATTATGGATTTGAAGGAGAATATGTTGGTTCTCTACTTACGAATTGTGTCACTATATACTGACTTTACGTTACATGATTTCTTATCTTCATTTCTTGTGGCGGTTCTCATCTTGGGTATACTGTATCTAGTCATCCTGACCATGATAGCTTGTCTTATTCCCCAACTTTTTTTTTTTTTTGGGTAACGAGACGTTATTTCTAACAGCTATATTATTCGCTTTTGCTTTTGTTCCATTTTGTTTCTAGCTCTTCAGTTAAGTTTATTGCATATTTTTTTCAATTACTGTGACACTTATCATGCTTTTCTTATTTGCAGTCTGTTGGCGAGATGTCTCTTTCTGATCTCGCTCTTAGTTCTTTTTTCTCTGTGGTATTTTAAAGCTTCCAAAATAATAATGAATATATAATTTCACAAAATAACCAGATAAATGTTGATGTATTCTCTCCAAGGCGAGGGTTTGAGTGTTTTTACTGACAATTACAATCTTGAAATTTTTATTATATCACCTGTATATAAATTGAAGTTGAAAATTTGCATCGTTGTTTTAAATCAGGCCACATAATATGCATTAGGTTCTATCGGTTCCAGTGGTTGCGGTTATTTGCTATCATGATGCTTTTATAAAATGTCTTTCAGCAATCGTGTCACAGGTCACTTTGGTTGAGGACTTGATCTATCAACTGGTCAATCTCCCACCCCACAGAATGTTATCATTATTTGTAATTCCTGTTTCTTTTTTTTTCCCCACTTCTATTCTTGGTTGTTATTGAATGATCTCTTTTTTGCATTTTATGTTCTGTCTGTTTCCATTTTCAAATTTATCCCGTTGTTCCTTTGTATGTGACTTAATGAAACATATATTTTTTTTCAATTAATTCTAAACAGGCAGCTAACATTGAACCTGAGGCCTCTGGGATCCATGATGGTGAATACCAGTTAACAAAGCATGAATTTTCAAGCTTAGGACGTGCAAAGTATAGTGGTACTCTACATACATATGCTTTTACTTTTCTTCCATTGTGAAGTAATCTTCTTAGCATGTGGTTCTATAAAGAACCTCTGTCACATTCTTTGTTGACATAGGGGCCTATGGTCCTGTCCTATATCAACATTAATAATATTGCTGACATCAGATAGTTTGTACAAACATGTCTTGAATTATTGAAAGTAATTGGTTCAACGTCATTAGCACATGAGCCCAAATGTTTATGTCTTGTCTAATTGGAAGGGTTTGAATTTTACTTCTTACGAATATATATTTCACCACCGTTATCATAAAGTCAAAGAATCTCTCTGTCCTCCATTTATTAGTTTTATTCATCTTTAAGACCCATGTCTGTTTCAGATCATTGTTTGAAGCTGAATAGTGGTATAAAATTTAATTGACTGGCCATGATTTGCCCATGCATCGTTTTCTTGTCCAATAAATACTGTTGGTAAATCCTGGTATCTCTACTAAAGATGCATAGTTTATTTGATATGTGAGGTAGTTGCTCTGGGAACTTGGTTTACAGGTCTTGCACATCTTTTAATACGTGCTTTATAAAATATTCCAATTTTTGTCTCTTCATTGGATACTTTGGTCAATGTTTCAAATTGCAATTTTGGTCTTCGCATGAAAATGCAACAAATATGGCAGAGTATAGCCATCATAGATTGCAATCACATTGTGGGGTGGCTGCAGGATTATTCACAGTAGTAGGTTTGTAGTCACAATTATGGATGCAAACTGCTATTAAAAACTTTAATTGTAGTTATTCAATGCTGTTTATAAATTTGAATGGTCAATTTGTCTTCTGATAATTATGGAGGTGCCTTTGGGTAAAATTGTTTATATAGAAATTGTTGTGCAGCCTTTTGTGTGAAGTCTTTTTCATATTCTTTTGTTGTTCAGAATGCAGCACAACTGAATCATCTGAAGATATTGAGAAACAGGAGATGGAAGATGTGTCAGATGAAGATGAAATCTCATACTATGACACTGCAGAGTACTTTGCAGAACCTGGTTTCAGGTGTGGGTCGTCAGGACCTCTGGTTCCTGCTGACAATTGTAGTTATCCTCAGATCGCGAGACGAAGAAAGCTTCCTGATCCTGTTGAGAAAGAGAAGGGTGTTAGTCTTTGGTCCATGATCAAAGACAATGTGGGAAAGGATCTCTCACGTATTTGCCTTCCAGTGTACTTTAATGAGCCAATATCTTCCCTTCAGAAATGTTTTGAGGACCTAGAATACTCTTACCTTTTGGACCGAGCTTATGAGTATGGAAAATCGGTAAGGCACAAATCATGCTCTAGGTTCTGCTCGTCTTTGTCTTGACATGCCAACACCATTTAAAATTTGTGTTTGGTATATAATTTTTAAACTTCCTTTAATAAGTGAATGTTTTTCTTTTCAAATATTTTTTAGATCTTGAGTTTTGAAATGTTTACGATGTACTGCTGCAATTAACATTAGCTTTTTCTTGAGTGAGTGAGTTCGTGCCGGAGTTAGGCTCAATTTGAATTTGGGCATGCAAAAAAGTCATATTTCTGCTCGCTATAATTTAGCCTTGGCATTAAACTATGGGTTACACCGATTTTGAGCGATGTTTCATTCAGCTGTAACATACTTGAATATTTCATGCAAATGTGTTCGGTTTTATATGTGACTAGTATTTAAATGCTGATTGTTTTGAACATTGATTCAATTGGGCATGGCATAGTTTGGACACTTTTTCCTCCCGTTTTTGGTGATCTATATCTTTGAAAGCTGCTTGAATATTTTGGATGTTTATATATGAGACCAATGTTAACTAGTGATTGTTTTGATCAGTAAGCAAGGACTGTTTCTGCTTCTATATGGTGGTCCTTCCTAAACTCAGTTAATGAGATCGAGACAATTTTAAAGAGAATTCGTCTATAAATGACTCGATTAAAACTTGAGCGATCTGTCTCTTTTTCTTAGTTAACATTTGTCTTTGGTAATTTGTTTGCAGATCATGAGTGTAAAATGTTGCTTCATTTTGATGGTATTAAATGTGAAACTGTCGTTTTCAGGGAAACAGTCTCCTTCGAGCACTGAATGTTGCAGCGTTTGCCGTTTCTGGATATGCATCATCTGAAGGTCGTCACTGTAAACCATTTAACCCTTTGTTGGGGGAAACATATGAAGCTGATTATCCTGAGAAAGGAATTCGCTTCTTTTCTGAAAAGGTTAGTGCCTTATGGGTTAATGATGCAGAGTTATGCCTTAGAGAGAGAGAGAGACACACACACACACATCTATGAAGAAGTTCTGTGAAGTTTTGGCTAAAAATGGTATTATAATTGACTTGAAGTTCTTATATTTTCAATATTTTAGTTCAAATGTTTTCCTTGTAAAACATTATTAAATTATTAAATACTACCTCCGGTCCTAATTATAAAAGTTAGTTGATTAATTTGAGGAGATCAAGAAAATAAGTTAAGTTAGTTATTTATAATAAATAAGTGTCTTTTCTAAAATATCCTTACTAATCAAGTGTATTGGCTAGAACTATCATTATTAGAAAGACTACCTTGAGAAAAAGTACATAAATATGAGAGACAAAATGAATTAGGATTTTATATTTAGGATCAAAATAAAAGTCAAATGACGTCTTATATTAACTTATTAAGGACCGGAGGTACTACTTTTTTAAAACCTGAAGTTGCACAGAAAAATTTTCCCTGTGGCTAAAAAGTTGTGTAAAAATACTTGATAGCTTTGATAAAATGAAGATATGGTTCCTTTGTTCTGCAATTATTACAACAGTTTCACAATGTTAACATTTTATTCTATGAGAAAATGAGATTTCTCGGATTATATTATCATCAGAGGTTGATGTGTGTTTTTTTATTCTTTTGAAATATCTTCTCTTCAATTATGTCTAAGCACTGTCAGAAAGTAATTTGTGTTTAAAACACACACACACACACACACCCATCGATATTTTGTCATGCTTGGCTGCTCTTTAAAATAAGTGGCTTTCTTTATTTAATGACTTAAAAGGACATGCATTTTAAGAGGGTGCGTCAGAAAAACAAGTATGGTAATTAATGATTTTGCCCCAGGAGGTGGTAGTAACGTCTTAAAATAATGATCCTTTGAATTTACCATATGAAATAAATGGAATGCATTATTTCATTTGCAGGTAACTATCCGAATCCTAACAGAACAATTAAGCTCATATTAAAATGAATAGAAGTGATGTCCTAACAGTAAGTGAAAAACAAGTAAGCCTTCATTTGAAAAACAACAAGTAAATTGAAAACAACTTACTTTCATGTGTGCATAAACTTAATTAATTTCTAACAAAATTGTTTTTGCTACGACTGGAAAGAAGCCTATTCATATACATAAGCTCGGCTAAACACTTCAAATTTATTTTCAGAAGCGAAAACAGGCCTTAAAAAACAGTGGTGTTTGGTCATATAGTTTTTGAGAAGGAAGTGCCTTTCGCTCATGGTTACTGACTCCCTTTCTGCATGCTGACGCCTGATCTAAGCCAAGTCATCTTGGGTTTTCTCAAATGATAGAACAAATAAAATTTTGATTTATGACACTTCTGTGAGAGGTTTGGAAATGAAAGCGATATGCAATTTTCGTCTATAGTATTAAAGCTGCCGTGCCAACTGTGCATCCAGTTGCATGGAAATGTACTTTCTCTTTACACGCCTAATTATTCTTTATATCATTGTGCAACAATCGACTCAACAGGTCAGTCATCATCCAACTCTCATTGCCTGCCACTGTGAAGGTAGAGGATGGAAGTTTTGGGGTGATAGTAACATTCATTCAAAGTTTTGGGGCAGGTCAATTCAGCTTGACCCAGTGGGAGTTCTGTCTGTAGAATTTGATGACGGTGAAATATTTCAATGGAGTAAGGTAAGTGTTGCTGGAACAATTCTGCAGTACCCTAGAATATGTGATGCCCAGTGGCGGTGTAAGGCTTTTAAAGTCGTGCCATTTTTTTTTAACGTTGTTATGATTGTTATTGTTGTCCCTTTTTTTAGGTCACCACAACAATTTATAATCTTATCCTTGGTAAAATATACTGTGATCATCATGGAAACATGGATATACGCGGTAATCGCCAATATTCATGCAGACTCAAGTTCAAAGAGCAGACCATTCTTGATCGAAATCCTCACCAGGTAGGCCTAGGAGTTCTGTTCTGCTAGTAACTAGTAGTTTTCCTTTAATCTTTTGCCGCTCTTGATCTACTTTTTCTAATATATTCCTTAATTTAATACTTAGACCTTCGTTGGTTTACTTACTTTTATCAATTTTTTTGAAACCTTTATTTCTTCCCGCCTTTGCTCTCCCCCACTCTCTCACTAAACTTTCCAAAAGGTGAAATCTTCTATTTTTTATTTGTTTAATACCTGACCCGATACAATGTCTCTGACTAGGTGCATGGATTTGTTGAAGATGTCACGGGGAAAAAGGCTGCTGCCTTATTTGGCAAGTGGGATGACAGCATGTACTATGTTATTGGTGATGGGAATGTCAAGTCAAAACATATAACTTCATCAGATGCATCGATGCTGTGGAAAAGGACTAAACCTCCTACTAATCTCACTCGTTACAATATGACATCGTTTGCTATAACTCTGAACGAGCTTGTACCAGGACTCAAGGTAGTAATGATGTGTTAAATGATTATTTGATGTGCGCTTCCCTTTTCTTATTAGTCATCTCTAATGGTTTTTTATAGCTTTGTCTGATCCCGGGTATTTGATCACGGATTAAAGGAGAAGCTCCCGCCTACGGATTCCAGGCTGAGACCAGATCAGCGGCATCTAGAGAATGGGGAATATGAGAAGGCGAATTTGGAGAAACAAAGGTTGGAGAAGAGACAAAGAATGGTAAGCAGTTTGATCTTTAATTTTAATCAGAATCTTGTTGATATGCACTTGAAAATGTCAGTGGTGAGCAAACTGTGACCTGAATTGTGTGCAGTTTTAATTCATGATTTGGAATCTGTGCAACCAAAATGCACAGTAGCATGAAGACAACACTATTAGTTTTAAAATATTTTTCCAGCTATACTGATAATTATCCTGCTTCTTGTGGTCTGCAGTCAAGGAAAATACAAGAAAATGGTTGGAAACCTAAATGGTTCCAAAGAGATGGTGAAAATGGAACGTTTCGATATGTGGGCGGGTATTGGGAAGCCAGAAAGCAAGCAAAATGGGACGGATGCCCGAATATATTTGGTGATTTTAATGGAGACTCGGTTGCTCGTTTGGATGCATCTTGATTTCAGTCCAGGTAAGGTAACTTTTACACTACTTCGATACTATCATTTGCTAGGCTCTCTGTGAAGAACTTGTTTATATATGCTTTTTCCCATAGAAATCAACTATACATTTTCATGCATACGCATACGTGCCATTTTCGGGTATGTGCTTACATCCCCCAAACAAAAGGCGCAACAGATTAATATATATATATATATATATATATCTCAATACACAAGGTTCATTATTTAAATGATTTTTTCGTATATCAATGTTGATGTTGACTGGAAGATGTAATACCAAATCCTGAAAGTCATCTTGGTTTTGTCTGGCAAAAACTGTTTTTGTTTGGTCTGGACGCATAATTATTACACCAAAGCTGGCCAAACCTGTGACAATGACCTAACAATAATGTTGCAGTTATTGGTAATGAAGGCAGAATTCATACGGGGCAGTGTTTTAAGACAGAATGAAAGGGACAGTAGAACCTCGTTAAATGGCGCCCTCAAGTTCAGCACAAACAAAGCCACAAAACTTCGTTATTGCCCTTTTGTTGGTGATATGGAAGTGATGAACCAGAAAAAAGGGGAACTAAAATAACGCAACTCGTTTTTCTTACAGTTGCTTATGGCAAATATGGAATTTACTTGGAATAGCTTATATCAGCTGGACGAGTTGTATTGTTTTCTTATTTAGTTGCATGTATTTATAACTCTGAAGAGCTTTTTTTTTTTTTTTTTTTTCCTTTTTCTTTTTTGGGGTCCACTCATGATCTCTGAGAAAAGAACTCCGCTTAGCGAAGGTGCACCAGGGTGTCGTCACTATGTTAGGAATATAGTAGTATTATATGCTGCCTTTTATTTTTTTAGAATAAAAAAATATTCTTGTTAGTACGTAGTTCTGTTATCCACCTTATGTATGATTCCCTCAGCTGCCTAGGTGGGGACATTATTTTCATGGTGGTTTGTATTTTATTAGAAAAAAGATTACATGAAATATTTTTCCTCCGTGAATAAATTGATTTATTTTTAGTCATCCTGCTCTTTTAAGTTGCATGTTCAAAACCACTCACGTGGTATTTCACCAAGGAGATATAGGAGTTGTCACCAAGGTGTTATTGCAAGCCCTGGGATCCGTGAAGATGTTTTTTTTTTTTTTAAATAAAGATCAAAATGATATTAGAGAATAACGTCCTCTACATAGGTTATAAAATAGAAAAAACCGAGGACAATTATTAATCATTAACTAGGTGGTGGTTCAAGAGTCAATTCGAGATCAAACATGTTATATTAAAATAATGTAATTTAATTTTAAATAACAATATTAATAATAACTAATACTCCCTCCGTTTCTTATTATAAGAGACATTTGATGCTTATGGCATGTTTCTATACATAAGAGATACTTAAAAGTTGTCTCTACTTTTTTGTATTGATTTCTTATTTTACCCATATTTATTGTCTTCAACTCACACTCTCTCTCCTTTCCATTTCTCTTTCTTTTAATAATTTACCATTGTTCTCTCTCATGCTCTCTTTCCTTATTAATGAGGACATTTTTAGGAAAAAAAATTATACTTTTTACACATTGTTGTTCTTAACTAATTTTAACTGTTTTTTTGAACAACGTAATTCGGTTATTCGTCTCTTATAATAAGGAACGGAGGGAGTAATAAAATGTAAGAGAATTATTATGAATATTGCATGAGTGGATGTTCATAACTCATAACTGTTAGAATTCTCATAGGATTTCTTATCTTCAAGTGTTATAAACTACATAACTTTTCTAATGAATGATTTGAGAAGAGTTTTTTATTGTTAATACCATTATAATATTCTTTATTCCTTTATAATCTTAGTATAGAACTTCAGTGCTTGGAGGCTTATAAATAGAGGGCATGCATGAGGCATTTGTACTATGAAACAAAGTGAATGAGAAGAAGGCCATTGTCTTCTTTATCTCTTTCTTCTTTTTTTTCTACTCTTTAGTCTCCTTATTTCTTATAGTTTTACAATACATTATTAGCACGATCTTACTTTGAAAATTTGAAGTCTAAACTCTTTGTAAGATGATGTATTCTTCTCATCATCTAATTATCTCCTTACTTAATCATCATTATATATATATCTATGTATTGACTACATATTAACTTTATATTATCTCCTTTCTTAATTATCATGTTTTATATTATATTATATTATTTTATTGTTCTTTTCTTTACATTTTAATTTTGTCATTATGTAAAATTTTTTTTTTAATAATTGATGTAATTTATGTATCGTCTTCATTTGGTATTTATGGTGTTTTATATTATTTTATATGTGTTGTACTAACTCTTATATACATATATACTCCTCCGGTTCTTAATATATGACCCAATTATTGAGTTAGTTTTGGTTCTAAATATAAGACCTATTTTTCATATTTATCAATTTTCTCTAAATTACCCCTATGGATACTTTCTCAACCATAATCAAGTAGAAGAAGGAGATAGGGTATTAAGAAAGATGATTATGGTGTTTTAGGAAAAACGTGTCACATTTCTTATAATTAACTAACTTACCTAACTTCCTTAATCTAATCAAATTAGTTAAATGGGTTGATGATGCTTCTTGTCGTCAAAGCACTCCATTAAACTAGGTCCCAATTAATTTGTAATTTAGGGTCGACCTAGGTCATTACTTCCAAGAAGCAAGTTATGGGTTTCTTTAGGTAAAAATTTAGGTGATAAAAAAAATACAATAAATTGGACCTAAACTAAAATGCAAAATTCTAACTCTAAATGCAAGATGCAAATGTCCTAAAATATATATGAAAATTAAATTAAACTAAATGAATGCAATGCAATTTTTGGGTTTTTTTTTTCAGAAGGAAAATAAAAATAATGAATAAAGAAAATTAATCAGAAAGCAAAGAGCATTAGCAAGTAAAAATTCAGAAATTTTTCTTCAGGTACGGTAAAGGGGACAACTTAGGATTCACATGGATTTAACCTTCATAACCTTAATCAGTTAATTAAACCAAAGGGAAGTGATAAGAGAGTAGAATTAATAAACTTAATTACCTACTTAAAATAAAGGAAACCCTTAACTTCAAAAACCCTCAAACCATTGGAGAACTCATAACAGTGTAAGGTTGGTTAATTAAGCTTATAACCAATGAAAATAATTCAAATTAATTTTGGAAATTATGTTTGAAATTATCCAATTAAACAATCAGATAACCAACCAACTTAATTAAACAATTAAGAGGCAAAAGAACCCAAATTTTGCAATTCAAACCACATTGATAATTAAACTCATAATGAAAACTCAATTATAAATTCAATTAACAATGCAAAGGTTCAAAAACATAAATTCCAGCAAGTGTCCCAACACAAATAAAATCCAAATATCAATCCAATCCAAGAATAAAAAAAAAAGACAATTTAGAACTAAATTGTCTCACAAAAATACAACTCAAAATTATTTAAAACTAAATAATCTCAAGTCCTTGAATTAAAAAGATAAATGGAATATCACTCCCTTGTGGTCTTCAAGTGCTAGCCCAAAGCTCAAGTTTCCTCCATGCTCCTCTCAAGTTGCCTCCCTAACAAGCTTAAACCTCCATGGAAATTATCTTCCCTCCAAAATCATTAGATGCCGCAGCCATGAGGAGTAAAGAAGAGAAAAGGATGATTATGTGGATTGTACGTGGAGTAAGAAAGAAAAGGATGTGAATTGATGATGGTGAGAGCGGATGGATGTTTTTTTCCGAATATGGGACAAAATATATATGGTATATGGTGAATATGGGATATTGTTGAAAGGAGAGGATTCACGTTTTTTAATGGTCCGTGCGTCTCTATGGAGATGGAAAAAAAGAGTGATCTTAGGCGTGCTAGAGGGACTATTTTAGGAGAGAAAAGGAAATTTTCTTAGATCCAAAACTCAAGTCCATTAGTAATTAATTGACCCACTTGATATTGGTCATTGGATTGTGCTTAAATCCTAAGAAACAATCTTGCACTATTGGATTTCCTATATACTCTTTCTTGACCTACAAGAATTTAAGTACATCCATTAATATAGATTATATCCAAATATAATAAAAAATTAAATATCAGATCTGTACAAAAATTAGGCAAGAAATTACAAAACTTTCTAAAAATAATCTTTCTAAAAATATGAGACTTGTTTCCAAAGAAATAGAAAAAATTAATTCTAAGTCAAAAATAGGAAATCACAAAATATTTATATTTTTAATCTAAAATCTCAATTTTTATGCAAAATCCAAAAATCAACCAATTAATCTAATAATGCATAAAAAGTTCATTTAAGCTCAAAATTATCATTTAAATCCTAATTTAATGTGGGATAAAATGTATAAAAATTGGGCTTTATCATGGGTCTTATATTAAGGATCGGAGGAGTATATATATAATTTATAATGTTTTATGTTGTTTTATTTATGTTGTACTAACTCTCATATACATATATATAATTTGTACTGTTTATATTTTCTTTTCTCTCATTATATTTGTTTGTATTTATTTATGTTGTTTATATAATTTATTTATAATAATGCCTAATAATACTATATGTGATTATATAATGTGATTTATATAATTATAGCTTTATTTATTATTTATATATTTATATTTATTTCACTGCAGTATTATCTTTGTTTTTAATTTAAATTGTTATTATATATTAGTTAGTCTATTGTAATATTTATATATTTATTTATATTACTGCTTTCCCTCTCCCTCTATATATATTTATACTATTGTGATATTTTCCCGCTCCATCTATATATATATATATATATATATATTTATACTATTGCAATATTTATATATTTATTTACATTACTGCTTTTCCCCCTTCCCTTGTATATATTTATATACATTGTCTTAACTAATTATTTGTGTTGTTTATCTTTTTCATTCTCATATATGTTATTTGTTATTATTTATTTATTCATTTATTTTTGTTTATAATTTTAAAGGAATGATTTATTTATGGTTGACTTTTGAATCCTAATATTTTATTTATTATGTTTCAGTGTGCATCAATTTTATTATAATTATAATTTTTGTTATTATCATTTTGGTTTGATCCATAACTATTCTTACCAAACTCGAGTTTATGGCTCTTGACATCACGGGAAAAAATTATTTCTCTTGAATCTTAGATGCTAAAATTCATCTAGATGCCAAAGGTCTAGAAAATACTATTTTACTTGAAAATGAAGCAACTAGCCACCATTTGCATGAAGGGTTAAAAGCTGAATACCTAATGGTGAAAGACTCATTAGAATTGTGGAATAATTTAAAAGAAATGTATGATCATAAAGAACGGTAATTTTGCCTAAAGCTTGTTATGAATGGATGTATTTGAGGCTCTAAGATTTTAAAACTGTGATTGAATATAATTTAGCAGTTTTCAAAATGAGTTCTCAATTGAAATTATGTGGTGAGAAAATAACAGATGAGGACTTATTAGAAAAAACCTTTTTCAACTTTTCATGCTTCAAATGTGCTCCTATAGTAGCAATATCGTGAAAAAGGGTTTTAAGAAATATTCTGAATTGGTCTTATGTCTTCTTGTGGCTTAACAAAATAACGAGCTATTAATAAAAAATCATGAGATTCGTCCCATTGGATCAACTTTATTCCTCGAAGTGAATGTGACTGTACGCAATAATTATCATGTGCGTAGACGCGGTCATGGTTGTGGCCGAGGCCGAGGCTGTGGTCGTGGCAGGGGACGCGTAAATTACCGTTATTATGATGGTAGAAGTAACAATTATAATCCAAATATCCACCAAAAAAAGAAAATTGGTGATGGGTAGAAAAAGGATAAGAATGGCCTTTCAAGAGTTGTTGAAAATCAATGTTATCGGTGTGGCATGAAAAGACATTAGTCATGTACCTGTCGTACACTTGAGCATCTAGCAAAACTTTATCAGGCCTCCATAAAAAGAAGTTCAAATAATGTGAAAGCTTCAAAATGATGATGTGGAGGAAAATTTTGCATACAAAAATAATGATATTAATGAGCTAGATGATGTTAATGGCCTTGATGTTATGGCACATTTGGATGTGGCTGATTTCTTTGAGAATTATGATTAGAAGAGTTTGGATAATTTTAGTTTGCTTTATTTATACTTTTTAATTTAGTTTATGTTTATTTCTTTTTCTTCTTTTAAGAGCATTATTAATCATTATGTACTTCAAATTTATGTTAGTGAATTTTTTTTTTCTTTTGGTGAAGAATATGGATGTTTCTCTCCCTTTTGTTGGGCACAAGAATAAAGATATATGACTCATAGATAGTGCTACAACACACACCATACTCAAAGATAGAAAATATTTTTCTCATCTTACGACAAATAGTGCAAGCATCAATACTATAGCGGGTAATACAAAACTAATTGAAGGTTCCAAAAGAGCAATTATAATATTACCTAGAGGAACAAAATTTGTTATTAGTGATGTTCTATATTCCTCAAAGTCTTAAAGAAATTTATTAAGTTTTAAAGATATCCGGCAAAATAGATATCATGTTGAGACTATAAATGAGAAGAATATTGAATATCTGCATGTTTCAATGATAAGAAATGGAGAAAAATGTGTTATGGAAAAATTACTGATATTATCTTCTGGTTTGTACTATACAAATATTAATACAATTGAAACAAATGTTACAGTAAACCAGGAGTTTACTGATAAAGACACATTGTTTAGCATGATCGGTTAGGCCATCCTGAATCAACTATGATGCGAAGAATTATTAAAACTTCACATGAACACCCATTGAAGAGCTAGAAAACTTTTCAATTTAAAAATTTTTCATGTGCTGCTTATTTTCAAAACAAATTAATTAAAAGGCCTTTACTGACAAAAGTAGGAGTTGAATCTCCTACATTTCTAAAGTGTATCCAAGGAGATATATGTAGACTATCCATCCATCATGTGGATCATTCAAATATTTTATGGTTTTAATAGATGTATCTACAAGATGGTTCTATGTGTGTTTGTTATCAACACGTAATTTAGCATTTGCTATATTACTTGCTCAAATAATTCGATTAAGAGCACAGTTTTCAGACCATACAATTAAGACAATTCGTCTTGATAATAATAGTGAGTTTTCATCTCAAGTTTTTAATAATTATTGCATGGCAACTAGAATAACAGTAGAAGAATCTGTTGCTTATGTCCACATTCAAAATGGCCTAGTAGAGTCATTCATTAAACGTCTCCAATTGATTGCTAAACCAATGCTTTTGAGAACAAAACTTCCCATTTCAGCTTGGAGACATGCAATTCTACATGTAGCAGCAATTATACATATTAGGTCAATAAGTTATCATGAATTCTTCCTATTACAATTGACTTTTAGTCGAGAGCCAAATATTTCTCATCTTAGAATTTTTAGATGTGCGGTATTTGTCCCTATTGCTCCACCACAGCGTACAAAGATGGGACTTCAAAGAAGGTCGTGGGTATATATTGGCTGTGAATCTCCTTCTATAATTAAGTATTTAGAACCGTTAACAGGAGACTCGTTTATGGCACGTTTTGACGATTGTCATTTTGATGAGATAGTTTTTCCAATATTAGGGGGAGATAATAAGCAGCTGGACAAAAAAATCATATGGAAAGCATTATCATTATCTCATCTAGATCCTCCCACACAACAATATGAACTTGAAGTTCAAAGAATAATTCATTTGCAAAACATTACAAATCAACTACCAAATGCATTTACTGATCCTAAGAGAATTACTAAATCTTACATTCTAGTTGAAAATGCTTCAATTAGAATTGATGTCCTAGCAGGACAACTAGAAAGCGCAAGTGAAACCAAACCACGCTTAAAGTGGGGTAGACCAATTGATTCCAAAGATAAAACTCCTAGAAAGAAAAAAGGAGCAAATAATCATGATGGTCATGATAGTCAAATTGAGGAGGCAAGTCCTATAGGAGAGGACCAAAACATAACTAATCAAAAGACCTCAGAGGAGGCTTAGGTACTTGAAAATAATAAAGAGATCTCGAAAAGTTATGTTACTATAGGAAAAAGATGGAATTGAGAGAACACAGTTGTCGACAATATTTTTTCATATAATGTTGCTGTTGAAATAATTAATCAACATGAGGATCTTCATAATTCTTAAATCCAAATTAACAGAATTATAGCTAGCAAGAGACAATATGATCCAAAATTCCAAGCCACCTTAGAAAATCACAATATATTAATTCCAAAATCAATATGAATGTTATAACCACATCATAATAATTGAAATCAAAGCTATAAACAGCCCAATGTCAAATGCTAAACAATAATCCAGTCACAATAATCCCCAAATATAATCAGATTAAGCAATACAATTATCTCAATAATCAGAAAAACTATCCTAAGACGTAGGAATTGTTAAACAATTATTGAATAGGAAATTAAAGCAACTAAAACTCCCCCTTTGATGATCCAAGCTCCTGCCATTATTGTTGAATTAGAGGATTTCAGAGCTCTAGCCACGCATAGCCATGAAAAATGCCACAATCAATCCTCTTTTGCGGTCAGCCATGGAAGAAGACGGAACGCAAGCTGGGCGGCAAGGAGAAGATGATCGCCGTCGCTGGTCCTTGTGTTGCTCGTGGGTTTGTCTCCGTTGCATGCCGCCGCTCTGTTCTGTTCTTCCGTCGTCGTCGAGCTCTGTGCGTGTCGTCTCCTCTGTTTTTCCCAGCCCCCAGCTCCTTCGCGTGCGTCTTCAGCTTCCGTTCGGCGTGCTCTGTTTTTCCGCTGGTGCCGCTTGCGTCTTCCCTCAGCTCGTGCATTTCCGTTCGTTCGGCCTCGCTCTGTTTCGTATTCGCCGCCGTTCAGCTCGTTCTGCCTCGCGTGTGCGTGCGCGTTTTCAGCTTTCGTTCGGCTTTTTTTTCTCCGCCGGCTAGCTGATGATGATTAATATTAGGAATATTAGGGTGGGGCAAAACCACCTTATTATTATTATTATTATTATTTTCTTTTAATTTTTCTTTTCATTTTTTTTAATTTTTTTATTTTTGAATCCTCCAAGAACCTGCAAGCAAAATTCAAAGATAAGGTAGTATTAATTGTCCTCACAAATCAATTAGTCACAATTAAACCAAAATATGACAATTTTGCCCCTATAAAATATTAATTCAAAATAAAATATATTAAATCAATTAATAATCAATTAAGGCTAAAAAGACTAATTAAGTTGACAAAACCCATATAAAAGATATCAAAATATATAAAAATAATTGAGTTTGTCAGTAGACATAGAGATGATTGACCAAAACGGAAAGACGCAATTCAAGCAGAGTTAAATTTATTTTCAAAACATGAAGTCTTTGGACTTGTAGTCCATATACCAAATGGTGTAAAACCAGTTAGATACAGATGGGTTTTGGTGCGCAAACGAAATGAGAAAAATAAGATTGTCAGATATAAAGCATGGCTTGTAGCACAAGGATTTTCACAAAGACCTGGTATTGATTATGAAGAGATATATTCTCCTGTGATGGATGCAATCACTTTAAGATATATAATTAATTTGACAGTCTATAAAAAACTTAAAATGCGTCGAATGGATGTTGTTACGGCATATTTGTATGGTTCTTTACATACTGAGATTTATATGAAAATCCCTAAAGGATTTAAATTGCCAGAAACATGTAAGAATTCTTGAGAAAATTATGCAATTCGTTTGTATAAATCCTTATATGGATGAAAACAATTTGGAAGAATGTGATATAATCGACTCATTGAATATTTTGTTGAGAGAATGTTATAAAAATGATCCAATTTGCCCATGTGTTTTTATAAAAAGAAATGGATCAGAGTTTGTTATAATTGCTGTCAATGTGGATGATCTAAATATAATTGGAACTCCTGAAGAGCTTCAAAAAGCAGTTGATTATTTAAAGAAAGAATTTGAAATGAAAGATCTCGAAAGAACAAAGTTTTGCCTTGGCTTGCAAATTGAGCACTTACCAAATGAAATTTTCCTCCATTAATTAGCTTATATTGAAAAAGTATTAAAGCGATTTTATATGGATAAGGGCACCCATTATTTACTCCTACAGTTGTAAGATCACTAGATAAAGATAAAGATCCTTTTTGCCCTTAAGAAGATGAGGAAGAACTTCTTGGTCTTGAAGTACTATATCTTAGTGCCATAGGTGCATTAATGTATCTTACTAATTCAACACGACCTAATATTGCATTTGCTGTTAGTTTATTGGCAAGATTTAGTTCTTCCCCAACAAGAAGGTACTGGACTAGAATTAAGCATATATTTTGATATCTCTAAGGGACAATTGATATGTGATTATTTTACTCTAGTGAATTAGAATCACAATTAATTAGCCATATGCAGATGCAGGATTTCAATCAGATCCACATAAAGGCAAGTCTCAGACAGGATATTTATTTATTTGTGGAGGTACAGTGATCTCATGGCGTTCAACAAAATAGACTTTATCAACTACCTCATCAAATCATGAGGAAATAATTGCAATTCATGAGGCAAGTCAAGAATGTGTTTGGCTGAGGTCAATGACTTAACATATTCAAAAAATGGAATATAACAATAATTTGATTGTTACAATAACAAAGTACAACAACATTAAGAATTTTGATTTAAAAAAATTATCAATAACTAAAATCAATAATCATTGATATCAAAATTATCATTAAAATTAATTCAAATTTATAGTGACTGGGATATTAAAAGTTGAATAAGAAAAAATCGGATTAATAGTAACATAATCATTCAAATCGATTCACACTGGTTTTTTGTGGTTTGACTGATTCAACAACAAAATCAAACTGGACCACTAGTTCACCGGTTTTCTGGTTGAATTAGCCAGTTTGATCTGATTTTTTTTTTTTCTCTAGATAGAACTGCAAGAAGGAGATGATATCGTGATGAATAACATTGGCAATCGAGTCCTTGAGATTTTCGAGTGAAAGGAATTTTCTTTGAAAGGCAAAAGATTTGCAGTATGTCTCTTCCCAGATTGTGTGAAGAATTGAGAGTTACGTCGATGATCTAAGCTCAGAGAAAATGTTATAGTTTTCAAGATTATAAGTAAATAGCGGTAGATTTCCAAGATATGACTTGGTAAGTAGTGATTTAACTGCTTTGTTTACGGTTCTTTTCCGTCTGTTGCTGAGAAAATTAAATATCCTCATCTAGATAAAATATGAACAATTATTCTGCCCAGTTGTCATTCAAAACCGAGGGGATTAGGTTTGGTCAGGTCATACATCATCCTTGCATTCCTTCCATTCTTACTTCCTAATTAAATGTAGATAATACTAGTTCTATTTCTTAATATAAGAATCACTTAACTAATTTTGTATAGATGAAGGAAGTTTTGTTAATTATAATAAATGTGGTCCGATTTCTCAAAAAAAAAAAATCATGTAACATTAGATTATATATTATTATAAGTTTGGTCAGTTAGTTGGAAAAAATGATAAATATGAGGAATAAAATAGATTAAGATTTTGTATTTAGTATTAAATTTAACCCCCAGCTATTTCATATATTAGGAATAGGAGGGAGTAAAATTTTTGTCCATATAATATACTATCTTTGGTCATAAAGATGAGAGCTAGATAAATAATTTGTGAATATTAAAGAAATCAGTGAACTTAATTATTTGAAATAAATAGATGTTGTCTTTTCTAAAATATTTTCGCAAATCATATGTATTGAAACTATCATTTAATAGAAACTTCTTTAGTATGCAGTCACCATAGGGATTATTTGAAAACAAAATGAATAAATATTAAAAACAAAGTTAATTGAGATTTTATATTTATGACCAAATTAAATCTTTAACTAGTTTTTATATTAATTTAAATTAAGACCGTTAACTCTAGAGCTTTGAGAGAAATAAGAAGAAGAAAGATGGAAATCAAATATATTATTCATCATAGAACACATACTCATGCAATCATTGTAACCCATTTGGGTTAACATTAATCATTTCTTATACAAGGATGATGAACAAACCCTATAACCTATGGGGATTCTTAAGATAGGAAACCCAAGTTAACCTCCCCCTTTTATGGTGAAGATTACATTATCTCACACCCTTAACCCACATACTAAGACCTTATTTATAGAGTCTAACTTAATTATCTAATGACATTTTTACCCTCTTTTAACATGCTCCCTCAAATTGGACACCTCTTAACTAAAGTGATCAACTTGACTACACAAACTAGGAGCCCAAGAGAATTAAAGCTATAATAATTTTAAATTTGTGAATAAAACTTGCATGGAGACATATTTCTCTTTGACTTTCAAACCAATTACAAAGAGAATGACAATTACCGTACTCATCTTCATCAACTCGACTTCTATATGATCATGATGCGGCCTTGGAATCACCAAACGTCTCTTCTCGATGATGTCCTCTGTGGGATCCCAAGAGTCCGCATGTTCCATGGTTGACCAAAACAAGCGACAGCCTTCTTCTATCTCAATCTTCACCTCCTCAAGTATATGATTATAATGCAGGGTCAATTCTCAATCCGTCAGCCCATATCCACCTTGATCATCATTTGTCTTGAGAGCCCTGCTGATACAAGTGCCCATTGTCTGCTATACAATCACTTGAAGAAGAGGAATCGTTACTTGAACTTTTGGAGCTACTAGAACTACTAGCTGCATGACCTCCCATCACATTTGGATTCATCAAGGCCCACCAACATTAATAAATGAAGGGGAGTTGAAATAACATTTACTTCTTAAAATCTATAATACTCCAAGTGAACATTTTAGAACAGCTTAACTGTGCACCTCTGTTTAAATGAGCAACAAGCTGAAAGCAATCTAATGAAAGTAACATCGTCAGGGGTTGCTGTTGTTTCTATTATTTTCTCCAAATGTAAAAACATATTCTATCCACTTCCCCAACTAAAGTGCTTATGAATCTGTACACGAAGATAAAACTGAAAAGCACTGTGATTTCATCTAGGCAAATTCTCATAACCTGAATCTGCTTTTGCAAAATGGCAACTCTTGTACCGAAAGATTGATCGAGCTTATGTAACTATTGTTGGTGAGTGAAGAAACACAATTGAGAAACCATCAAGTGAGCAGGGAAGAACAATATTGTGAACAACCTGAATTCAATCAAGAATTTCACAGCCCACGATCCAATCATGTCTTGGCACTAACTACGAGAACCTGATAACTCTTCCACGGGAAGCATAGCAATAAAAATGGGCAAAAGTTGGCACAAAGATCCATAATTCACGGAACCTCTGTTTAGATCGGCAATAACTCAAGCCTTTAGATGAGATTTGCGAAAGGACTTATGCTTCTCCTTTTCTTTCTTCAATATCTTTGTCGCTCTATGGCCGCGGTGAAGATGAATGGTATAGCAGAGACGTGAAAGGTGGATCTTGCAGTGGCACAGTTAGGTGGTTGACGGCAAAGAGAGTGACATGCAAAACATCACTGTAATTGTGACGCAAGCATCAATTCAGAAGATCAAGAACCATAGGGTAGAGAAATGCTGGAGCCTTGAACACGTGATCTACCAAATGCTCCAACCATGATCCATCCCCCTTGACACCGACATTTACTGACGATTGGAATGTGGGAGGCGATTAGGGCAGAGATGATTGCAGTTGCCAGTTACAGAGATAGTGAACCGAAGGAGAAAGACTCCCAATCTTACAAACGAGGCAATGACTTTCTGTGATTGAGCTGGGTGGTGCTTCAAGATCTGGACTGTGATGGTAATCCAAGAATCATCTTCGGGGGCTTTAGTAGCTTTGGCCCAAAGATGACCAATTCATGATACTATGTTAGCTCAAGAGATTTGAGAGAAATAAGAAGAAAGATGAAAATCAAATGTATTATTCATGATAAAACCCATGCTCATACAATCATTATAACCCACTTAGATTAACACTAATCAACCCTTATACAAGGGTAATGAACAAACCTCATAACCTATGAGGATTCTTGAGGAGGGAGAGTCAAGTTAACCTCCTCCTTTTATAGTGAAAATTACATTATCTCACACCCTTAACCCATGCACTAAGACTCTATTTATAGAGTCTAAATCAATTATTTAATGATATTTTTACCCTCTCTTAATAAAGACAATGTCCCTTAGATTCTCTTTTCTAATACTACTTCAATCATAAATATAAGAGCTAGTTTGTAGTATTACACAATAATTTCTAAACCAATTTTAATAATCTCTCCTAACTCCTCTCTCCATCATTGTTAAACTAGTGAGTTGACTTACGAGTTTGTGTTTTTAAACTTAGAAAATTGAGTCAACTCATTCTATGCGTGAACTTAATTCAACTCACTTCTAACTCAGTCAAAATCAATGGGCTTGTCGTTCCTAAACTGAGCTGAGTGAGTTAGGGAGATTTGTGGCAAAACACTATGCCTTGATGGGGAAAAATGAAAACAGAAAGAATAGTGGAGATGAAGAGAGAAGAGAGAAGAGAGAAAAGAGAAAAAGAGAAAACGTTGCCTAGATCATGATAATCGGTTATATATATATGGGTTAATATAATTTTTAATCCTTCAAATTTAGTCTCATTTTGATATTGGTCATTGAAATTTCATTCTCATGGTTTTGGTCCCTGAAATTTAGTCCGTTAGCATATGTTAGTCTCTAGTAGTGAAAGGCCGTTAAATTTTACTGAGATCGCACAAATGGTATTAGTTTAGATGATGTGGCTTGTGACTTAACAACATGACCTCATTATATGGTATGGTAAGCTCACCTGGACAGATAGTTTAAAAAGGTAAAAAAAGAAAGAAAAAACAGAGGAGCTTCTTCACTCTATAGCCCCCGCTATGATCGCTGGCTTGGGGTTTTTCACGGACACCGGAAGAACTCATTGAAGAATAAGGTATACTCATTTGTGATACTGTCAGCAAATTGAGCAAGGCTTATGGGCGATAGTTGATGTATCTTATGATTTTCCTCAAGATAGCCAGTTTGCCCCTCAGTTTCAATCTTATATCCAGGATATGCCTAATGGGTATTTTAGGGGCAATCTTATCTTCTCCAGTTCCACTCAAATTATAAGCTACTTTGATTTTAAATACCCAGATAAAGCAATCTCCATTAATTTATTGTCTTAAAACTCCTTAAGCAGTTGACTTGGGTTGAAGATAAAACACCAATTCATCATCTTTAATTGAACCTTATTTACAGTGGCTTGGCATTTGCAACAGAAAGGTGGCTCGCTACACTTCAAAAAATGTGAGAATGATTCGCTTGTTTAATGTGGTTACTAGCGATTCAACCTGTGATCTTGGAGGTATAATATATATATATATATATATATATATATATAAACACATGTGTCTCATTGCCGTATGATGTCCACCTGTGATGTTTAAAGTTTCTTGCTTTACTATGAAAAATGTGTTGTTTAAAATTTCAATAATTCCGTCCTAGGAAGGCAATAGAAGCATGATGAAACTTGCACAAAGGATGGTCACCAATTCTGCACAAGCATCAGTGCATCAACGGCCATAGATGGACTACACTTTCTTAAATGCCGAATCTGAGCCAAAACTTGAAGGAACAGAGTATGTTCTAAGCTACAAATGAGGATACCTACTCTGATGAGTTCTTCCAGTGTCCATGAAGAAGCCTAAGCCAACGATTATAGTGGCCTTAATATGAAGAAGCTCCTTTCTCTGTTTTTTTTCCCCAAAGTATCTGTCCAGATTAGCTCATCATGCCACATAATAACATCATGTTGTCATAAGCCACATCATCCAAACTAACATCGTTTGTGCCATTTCAGCAACATTTAACAGCCTTTTACTACCAGGGATTAATGTTTGCTAACAAACTAAATTTTAGGGACCAAAACCACAAGAATGAAATTTCAGGGACCAATATGAAAATGAGACCAAACATGAGGGATCAAAAGTTATATTAACCCTATATATATATATATATATATATTTATATGCATATGCCATACGCATGAACACTTTAGGTGATTTCATTATTCGAAAACTATAAAGACAATTAGACATAATATTCATAATTTTATGATTTATATTTTCTTTAATACATATTATATTGGATAAGATAAACTCTTACTAGTTCATGACACGAGTTTAGATTTCTATTAAATTTATTTAAACTCATGAGTTTGATAACATTATTTTTCCTTGTAAATATACTATAACTTGATGGGAAAAAATAAAAGAGAAAATTATTATAGTTTTTATTAATCAGTAAGAAAATTAATCTACAAGTCCCTATCGTTTCACATGATTTTCTATCATGTCTCTATATTTTTTTTTTTATCTTTTTATTTGGCCTACATAAGTATAACTTGGCTTGGTTTTTAGTAAATTTTTTTACTAGGTTCTTATGGTTTCACTTGATTGTTAATCAGTTTATTATAGTTTTTTTTCATTAGTCACTTGAAATCATATAAATCTAAAAATTAGGTGAAAAATACAAGGATATGATAAAAAAGAAAAAGACAACATGAATTTAATTAAGAATCAAGTAAAACTATAAAAATTTGATAAAAATGATTAAAAATTAAGTGAAATTACCAAGATTTGCACATTTATTTAATTAGTAAAGGAATAACAAAAAAGGATATATATATATATATTTGGAGAAAAATTAATGTTTTGGAAGTGTGATATACAACCACAATAAAAGGGGTCAAATATAGCAAACATATTGTCACATCCAGTAATTTAGTAAATAAGAGTAGAGATGTTTTCCGAGCACTTAAAGACTAAAATAGTAGAAAGAAATGAGATGACACAGCTCTTAAAGTTAAATTAGTATTGGGGCAAAAGTGTGATTTTCAAAAGTTATAAGTAATTTATGTAATTTTGAAAAATATATTGAAAATTTTCAAAAATTATCAGATAATTATGAAAAATAGAGAAAAGCCCCTTGGACAGTATACTAGGCTTAAAAGTTAGAAATATGATGGAAAATAATTATTATTAAATTTTCAGTAATTATGGAGGATTGACTAATTAAGAAAAATTAGTCAAAAATTAATTATTGAAAATATTTCAGAGCCTCAGAAAATTGAGAAAAAATAGGGATAATGTGCTTCAAAATTATATGACATTGTACAAGTATTTTTATTCCCAAATTACCCCTAGTAAAATTTTACAGGAATTTAAGGTCTAATTAAGCTAATTGGGGTTTTATTTGGAAAATTCCAAATAAATACCTTTGAGGATAATTAAATCTCAATAAAATTTATAAGGTTTCTCTAGAATTAATAAGAGATTATGAAGCAGACAGAAGTCTTTTATAAGTTCAGAAACCGTAGAAATTTCTTCCTGAGTAAAGAATTTATTATAGTAATTAAATAGGCTTTCTTCGTTACCATTAATAAAAATTGTGATGATAGCAAAGGAGGATCATTTTGGGAAGAGAAAAAGAATAGGAATGTATTATGGATCTGACTGAAAATAATTAAGGTGCCCAGGAGTGAAATAGGAATTTATTTCGGTGCAAAGTATACTGATAAAACACAAGTACACTCTTCTCTTTTACTTGGCTAACATTGCACCACTTGGCAAGCTAGGAGTGAAGAGGATTTTAACTTACAGTTTAATTTCAATTGGAATTAATTTAATCAAGGTAATTAGTGTAAGAAGCCATAGGAAATTGACACCTAAGCTTTGTAAATTGTTTGAACGTGGAGGGCAAGCAAATAACACTTGGTTTATAAATAGCCATCTTCTCCCCACACACGCACATTTCGGCTATAAAGGGGGAACCTCTTGCAAAATTTTTCTTGAAGTTCAAGCAAGGAAAAGCTAGCTACTTTGGGTGCACAAGCTTGGATGCAAGGTTAGTTTAAGGTTCTACCTTGTCTTGTGTTATGTTTTCTTGAGTTTTATGGATGGAAATTCTTGGTTTCCCTTAGGAGAGGTGCTGGCCGAAATTCTTCATGCATAAGGAGGATGATTTTGATTTTGAATCTAGATTAAAGTCATTGATTAAAGCTTGATCTAAGTGGTGTTGCATTATAATTGAAAACATTAGATGATTTGGATTTTCAGGGTACCTTTTTGCCAAATCTAGGACTGCATCCTAGCATGAGATTTTGTGATTTTTGATGCTTCCATTAGGTTTAAAATGAAAAATTGTGTAGGATGAACCTACGGGATAAACTTTGGAAGCAATAGAATCAAAATTAAAAAGTTAGGGTTTTATAATCCTACCTCTCAGACAAAACAGTTTGGAAGGGAAGGAATTTTATTTTCATAAATCCAAGCTTATATTTGGATTTTACATGAAAATTTATATAGGATTGACCAAAAACAATAATTTTTAGATTAATGGAAACAAAGCTCCAAAATTCAAGATTTAAGGGTTAGGGTTTACTTAAGAAATTGTCACCAAGTCTTGTTGTGGTTTGAGTTGTAATATGGCTGCCCTTTTGTAATGTGATGTTAGGGTTTGACATTTTTGGTAGAAAGGATCAAGACTAAAGGGCAAAGTTTCACTTTGATCAATGTCTCAAGATTTAATTAACTCTAATGTTAATATTGCGTTGATTGTTATCCATGGTTGATTGCTATTATGTGGTTGAACTAAGATGATTGATTATGTTGGACATGTGGCTAACTCCTTTCTTTGAAATGTCTTGGCTATTGCATGTTAGAGTTACTTCAAATATGAGGTAGAATTAGTTCTCTAATAATAGCAAATGTTGAAATGCTTGATGATAATGCATATATGCTTGATATTATTGTTGCTTCTATCTTGTTATTTGGATTTCAATGAAATCTTATTCCTTCCAAATGCAAACCATTTTCTAGGGGTTGAACCATCAAGTAGAAGGAAGAAAATGGTGAAAGAATAATATGTATTTGTTGAATCTCCTTGCTTTGGCAGTGTAATTAGTTTGTGCTTGGATATTGTAGACCTTAAAACTTGCGACTTTAGAGCTGTATTTTGATTAAGTTTTTGTTCAAATATGACTCTGGAATTTGGCATGATTAAAGTACACACCCTAAAATTTAAATCCATTGATAGAACACTTAATTTGGATGTTTACAAATTATAGTGACTTTTTAAAGTTAGGGTTTAAAATTTAGAAACAGTTTTTGACTAATGAAACAGTAGAAAATTCTATATAGTTCTGGCACTGTTTTACACTAAATTAGTTCCTGAAACTATTTTTTCTTTAAAGGACATTTAAGGAGCTTTTATTAGAACTTAAAATCACTCAATTTTGATTTTTCTATAATTTATTACGAATTTTTAAAGTTGAGTAAAAATTTTAGAAATACCAAGTAAACAGTACCTGAGAAGCAAAAATTTCAGATTTGATTTTCTTGAATCTAAGGCCAACAAAAGTGGTCTCAATTCTCATATATTGAACTTTAAGGTAGTCTAGAACTAAGGTGTGACATATATTTATTTCCCATCATTATAGGTCCCATTAATTGTTTATAAAATTGCCGATTTAGCAAAACTTTTTGGACATTTCTGTTTATGTTATTACAATTGGGTTTGGGATATCTTTTTATTACCTATAACTTGCTTCCTGTTTTCTGGACAAAGACAGGAAGCCCTCAAATAAACATAATCTCATTTATCTCTCTTAATATTCATTCTCCCACGCATGTCCTCCCACATTGCTTGTTCCCACTAACCACATGATTAAGTGTTAATTTTTGGGTTAACATTAAACAAAGGTTTCTTGTTTTGGGTTGACAGATGTCTGCTTCTAATTTTATTTTTATTTTTTGGGTAATAGTACTTATCATGTGAAGTTTTAGTGAACTGTGTTTTATTAAATCCTGTCCTTAAGGAGTAACTACTTGATTAATTTGAGCAGATTAAGAAAATTAGTTAAATTAGTTACTTGTAATAAATAGATGTTGTTTTTCTTGAAATATCCTTAATAATTAAGTGTATTGGCTACTTACCTTAGGAAAAAAATAATGAATAAATATAAGGGACAAAATAAATTATAATCTTATATTTATGACTAAAATAAAAATCAAATAAGTTTTTATATTAAATGCTGGAGGTAGTAATTTGTTCTGAAACATTTGTCTGGAATCGTGATTCTTATCTCGAATGAATCATTTCTTGTCCAATGCACATATAGTTGTAGTGAGGTTGTATTGTTTTCGTTATTTGGATGGGAGCGAACTAAAAATTATTCAATCAATAAACGTGTCTCTTTTTGTTGTTTTATTTAATGTGGGTTTAATTCAAGGAGCTTTTTTTTTTATAAAGCCTATTTTTAATTATTTGTCAGAAGTTTCACAATTTTTCTTTGTTTCTTGTTTGGATTAGTTTAGACCAATCGTGTTCATATTTCACATGAGATTATGAATTATGTGTCTCAGCAACTATTACCAAACATATCATTGGTTTTTGGTACTAAAAAGAATAGAAAATTGGTTAAATTGAAGTTATTCTCCTTCACTGAGGGAAAAGAGAAGGAAAAATTACCCACCCGCTCTGGGTTAAAAAAAATTAAATACGGAGAGGTTGTAAAAAAATTTATTTCTTTTTTTTTTTTGGCCAAAAAAATTTATTTCTTTTACAAGTTTTACAAATTCGACTTATAAATAATTTAACCAGACTTACAAATATTACCTTTGGTTTGTAATATGAGAATTAGTTGGAGATTTAATTTGGTTCTAAATATAAGACTCACATCCATATTATCTCTCATATTTATCTATTTTTTCTTAAAGTCGTTCCAATGGTAATTATATATGTTAAGGAGTTTTCATCAAATGGTAGTTCAAATACATATGATGAATAATAATATTTGTAAGACAACAATGCCTAATTACTACAAATAATTAACTTAGCTAATTTTTTTTAATACTAACAAATTAATTATCTAACTTTTAATAATATTAAGGAACACAGATAGTATAAAAGTTTGCCGTGTAAAATACTACCTGTCCGTAAAATACTCTCTCCAATTTTTTCATAAGATACAAATCATTGAATTATGTAGATAAAAAGTTAATTAAACATGGTTAAAGTTTGGTAAATATGTAAAAGAAAATCTAACTTATTTTCTCTGAACACACTTATTTATGAAGAGAGAAAATAAGTGAGAGAAAGTATGGATAATTAATTTATTAACACTGTGTTTGATACGGGGTTTTTTGAAAGGGAAGGGGGGCTTCTAGTTTGGTTGGGATATTTTTTTAAAAGAGGAAGGAAATTTGCTCCCCTCTCCTAGTTTGACCGAAACATTTTTAAAGAGGGGAGATGCTTTCCTCCCTACTTTGGCTGAAACATTTTTAAGGAGAAAAGATGTTCACCTCTCCTCTTTTTTTTTTTTCCAGCCTCCTCTTTAAAAGTGGAGTTTTTTTTAGAGGGAAGATGACAGAAAAATATTTTATTACATGATTAACCTGAGAAAAATAATATAATTTTATTTTTATTCTTTCTTTGGCCCTTTCACTCTTCTCTCTCAATCTTACAATTTTAATAACTTTAATTAATCCAGCTTTATTTTCCTTCTACGTTCAATAATAAACTGAAAATATAAAACTACTTAAAATCCTGTTAAAAGTATGAAGTGGCAAAAATAATTGGTAAAAAAGCATGAACAACTATTATAGTTTTTCAAAAAGTCAATATAGAGTATTGTTAACTTAATCTAGATAAAAACATCAAGTATATTTTAATTAATTCAAAATTAAAAAAGGAAATAAAAGATAAAAAAGATAAAAATGCAATATGTCTTTTGATCCAATAGAAATAAGGAAATAAAAGACTAAAAAGGTAAAAATACAATGTCTTTTGAACCAAATAAAGTTGGCGAACAATGTTATCAAAAGGAATGGGATTTCAATCTTTTTGTTTTCCTTTGCCTTCTTCGTTGAAAATTTAAAAATTATATTGGGCGTTAAAGACAAAAAAAAGGTAATGTGCTTGTTTCAAACCTATCCATTATCTATAATACTAGTCGTTGAGAGCTTCCCACCGTTGCCGCAATGTTGCTTAAGGCAAAGGAACATAATCTAGTGTTTTTTCTCCCCTTCAAGTTGATAAACTGTCTCATATAAATATATATACTCCTCCGGCATTTAGTATATGAACTAATTATTGAGTTGATTTTGGTTCTAAATATAAGAACTATTTCTCATATTTATCAATTTTTCTTAAATTACTCTTATGTATATTTTCTCAACCATAATCAAGTAGAAGAAGAAAAGAGGATATTAAGAAAGATGATTATGGTGTTTTAGGAAAAATATGTCATATTTTTTATAATTAACTAACTTATTTAAATTTTTAAATCTAATTATATTAGTTAAACAAGTTTTATACTAAGGACCAGAAGAGTATATAATATTTAAATATTGATAAAATTAAAAGCAGAAAAAACTTATTTAAATTTTATAAGAATAAAATAATTAATTTTTGAATAGCGATCATCCCTTCGCGTTCCATATCAAATAAAGTATCATTAAAATAATTTCCTCCCTCTTCATACAAACTGACTATTTAAGAATGTACGGAGACCTAATGGTCAACTGACTTTTTTTGGCCAAAAAAAAAAGAGTTCAACTTGACCTTTTGCCTGCTCTCTCATTAGATTCCTCATTCCCAGTGTAGCTTGGCCGTATACCTTCATTCCAATATGACACAAACATCCATACAAAGTCAACATCACATTAAAACATTTTTATATTTATTTTTATATAAGTTGAGACAAAACTTTTTTTGCATACTTATTTCATGTTTAATAAATCATGATTAAAAAGTTATTTTTAAGTCATTTTAAAAATTCCTAATGAAAATTCTGTTTGAGGAATTACTAGACATTAAATATAGATACCCCTAATAAAAATTCAGGATAAAATTAATCTTTTAATATCTCACTTTTAACTCACTTATAATTGACTCTCAACTATAACTCAGTGTAATTTAGTCCTGAACTTTTGACTTGCATGTGACTTAATCCCTTTTTTTTTTCATTTTTTATATTATTATCTTATCATCTATAATTCAATCTTATTTGGCAAAAATTACTCTCACCTCAACTTCACCAAACTTTTTATTAGATTTAAACAGAAGAAAGAAGAACCCGAGGACTGATGTTGCCGTGATGAAAAGGAGTAATTAAGCCCACCTCATTCCTTGATCACACCTTTGTGATTTTTACCTGTAAAATTATCTTACTTCAACTCCCATGCTTACTCTTGCTTTCTGCCTCTATAATGTTTCTTCTTATTGTCTGTTTCTTTTCAATTTCTCATTCTTCAAGCTTTCGAATCCTCATCTAAATTAACCACCAGGCTACATGGCCATTGGCTTCAACACATGCATTTTGTTACATTGAGTTAGTTAAATTCAACTCAAGCCGAACACATTAATTTTTTTCTAATTAAAAACCATCTATTGTTCTAAATTCAAGTTGAATCAAACTCAAAAACCAAAATAGCATATATCTCCCAAAAACAAAACTCAAAATAGCAAATAATGCTCTCAAAATAGTTTTAATTCATTAACTAGAAGTAAAGTCAATATATTGTCTGAGAAGTATTTACCCCTTCCACTAAACATAATTTAATTTTGGTGAAACAAATAATTTCTTTTTGGGTAAGAAAAAGTTTAGGTCATTTGAAGAAAAACTCACCAGGGTCATGGCATGTTTTTAGACTTAAAGAGCACTTACAAAGATATTTATAGATCGCCCATCAACTAGACCCTCACATCTGTAGCAGAATTTGAACTTATAACCTTATGAGCTATGAGCCGATTCTTTATCAACTAAATTAACTCTTGTTGACAGCAAATAATTTTTTAAGGTAGAAAAAAGACTTTCTTTCCTTTTTTTAAATGTGAGTAAATCTTGGTCATCTAATTTCACCACATCATAGTCAACCCTTTCAACTCATTTCACACCCTGCTTGGACATGTAGGTCCCGTTTAAAAGAATGCTTAGCATGAGAGAGCATTTTTTGTTACATGGGATTAGATAAACCCATATATGTGAGATTGGGAAATACCATGATGGGATGTGGTATTCTCTAATCTCACTTCAATAAGTTATCTAATCCCATATAACAAGTAATTACTCATGCTAAATATTTTTTTAATAATTTTTTTCAATTACAATCTTAATACCTATCTTTTATTTTATTTTTAATATTTTGTACCAAATGAGAGCTTGGGCTTGCTATCGCAGTCTGAAGTCAGTTTTTGTTGTCTCTCAAATGAGCCATATTAGCAGAAACGAATATATTGCAGCTGGTTTCATCTTCCTCTTCATCAAGCTTCATCCATTTTCATGATGCCTTCATTGTGGGGTCATAATCACCTCATTCAGAATCTGTATTTCTTGCAGACCGCGGGTGATTTCTGGTGGTAAAACTTAAACGTCATATATCGTCATATATTTCCATTAATCTCATGTCGAGAAGAGTGTGGGCAATTGCTCATCAAATTTGTTGCCATAAGGATCTGCAAGGCCCCCAATAATACCATAAAGCAAAATCATCAGGAAATCACTAATGAATTTAAAATAGGTTAAATTTTTACTGAGAATTTTAATGTCAAGACCAAGCAACCGGGAATATGTTTGAGGCAAATGTCTTCCCATTAATTATTAGCTGTTAAATACTCCAATGCAAAGAAATTTACATTAGTGCAAATGAGTGCAGGTGTTTCCAACAGATATTACCGGCGATGAGCAGAAAGAGACGATTACAGCAGACGACAGCACTCGACAACCTCAAATTATATTCCACTTGACCTAAAGGAGATGGTAAACCTCTCTGTTATACCGACTCAATGTAAGCCTACCTGCAATCATGAACTACCTGATATTTTTGGATCTGTGAACTGCCATCCCTCCTTCTCTAGCGATGCTGGTTCAGGTGTACCTGAACTTTCTTTGTGAGACAACTTGATTTCCTTATTCAGAAAGGTGCATACAGTACTTTGGAAACTAGAAACACGACCTTTTCCAAATGAAAGAAAGTTAATTCCTTTAAGTGCCACCACTGGCGTTTTCTCATCCACTTTAAAGCTGTGCCAGATACATTTTGATCAGGAAGGGTCCCAATTTGAACAGACCTTTCCTTGTTTGGCGTTCGCATTCCATGCTCTGGAGATGATGATTTTGAAAAATTGATGAAAATTCCTTTAAGTGCCATTGTTCGGTGGTTTCTTTACAGTGCCTGCAACCTCTTTTTCTGAATTCAAGTGACTTTGAATTCCTTTTGAATCAGAGATCTGTTTTTGCTGAGAAGCACTGCCGTGCTGACATTGGGTGACTTTGAATTCCTTTTGAATTCCTTTATATGAATGCATATATCGTTGAAATGACTTGATTAATGCAAATCCTTTATTAGTTCAACCACACCACAGATTATTACATCATTTACAAGTCATATGAAGTTATGGTACCGGGTGTGAAAACATCCAAGCCTTCCCTCTGCTGCAAGAACCTTTGGTCACAAAATTGCTACAGGATACTGGAAGAGCTCATGATCAAATGGACAGTCATCACCTTTCAGCAAGAGTGACGGGCAAAATGACAACACGGCTGCAATTTCAATAAAAGTTCAGGTTTGAAAAATTTACAAAGCCTAATTTATTGCTCCCGTTACTTATCACTAAATTAACTACTAGGAAGTAAATACCTCTGATTTTTTGAAAGGCACTATGTCATGTGAGAACTTGCACTTGTCGCCCTGTAAAATTGTTTTTTCAATTAGAGTTAGAGTCATCATGTACTTATCAATATACTGTCAACATATATTGCAAAATACCCATCCATTCAAAACTTATGCAAATAATGATCAGGATTGGATGCTTTTGAACATTAAGCTGAGGAAATTTTAGAGTTCAGGGTAAAGCATCGCATCACATGTTAGACTTCAGAATAGAAATATTTAAATTGAAGATCCTCTACATGACTTCAAGCATTTTCAGGAACTTTTCATGTACAAGAGGTATCATACATGAGATGACACTATATTTTGTTTTCCCCAGATATAGAATGCCTTCAGCCTTTAAAGTAGTCTTCATCTATAAGAGATGACAAACGAAATTGCGCATATATAGGTGAAAAATTTATAAGAACTTGATATAGATGCATTCCTTCACTTGTGCAAGAAAAAGAGAAAAAGATAGATTGAGTCATATGAACAACTCATGGCACCTTCCTTTCAGATAATGGCGGCAATATGTGATGGTTTTTTGTTTCTGTACTGGCTGCAATTTCAACCTTTTAACACCAAGTTTTCTGTTCTTTTCTGCCCGCTTCTTTCTTTTCTTTTCCTACATAATGAAATGAATCAAACAAAAGATCAATGACACTGGAAACATACATATTTGTGGACTATTCCATAAACGATCTTAAGATTGGTTTCAAAAGCAATGGATTTAACTATTAACTAATTTTTTTTAAAATCCATATCACAACTTAAAAACAATAGCTCAAAATAAAAAGTAATACTAACTGAAAATCAAATTAGTCTGTATCATTCAACACTTCAATAGAAAAGAGTAAAAAAATTCTTCAAATGACTCTGCATCATGGAGTGGCAAGGTGGCATGGGCACATTCAATTCACATAAATTGACAAATGAACCTATTGTTGACAATAAGAAAATTCATATACATAATTTTTAAATTCTTGTGCTTTTCCCAAAACCTTACGAGTTGCAAACAGTGCATAGAAACAAGGGAACTGATGAAAAGACAAATAAGCTTTGAGAACTTAGCATATTTAAAATGCAAAGGGGGAAAACAGGCATAAACATGTGGATGAACACTCAAGAAATGTGTGTGTGTGTGTGTGTGTGTGTGAGTGTAATACTAAACAAGGTAGTATAAGCCCAAAATAAGTCTATACTATCTTATTTTAATCCCTCACAAAACTAAAATAAACAATAAAAAGGAAGATCATCAAGCGATCAAAACACTCCATGCAGATAAAGAGATAAATATACATAACTATAATAAGACAGAGACTAATATTTAAATGTTCCAGTGTAAAGTTAACGTGAGAAAATAGGAATGTTTTATTGCACAATTCACAAAAGGATGCAAATGAAAATCATACCTCTACTGCAGATTTGTTTTGATGATTGTCAGTGGCTTCTTCTTCGAAGAAGACTTTGGGCGAGACCTTTTTGTTGGCCAAAGTTGGTGCAAGCCAACAACCCCTTGAATTCGACTGTCTTCACCTTTTCCAGTCATCAATACAGAAGTATGCTCCACTAAATCTCCATAATCAACAATTTCCCTAGAGATTCCAAGGTCAACTCGATTGCGAAACCCATTTTTATCGCTTTTTCTAGGTTCCATTAGTCTACTGTTACCGGCATCTTGAGTTGATTCTTATTGTTTTTCTTTTTCTTCATTCTGTATATTAAAAGGAAATACTATATTTTCAATAACATATTTGGGCTTTTGTACTTGTCATCAAAGAATCAGCAGAAGACGTATCAATTGAATTCTCATCCATTCTAAAGTCACCTGAAATTTCTCCCTCTTCAATGCCTTCTTCCTTATCGCGATGATTGGAAAATGTTGCACCATCTGCACAATTTATTTTTTCTGGCTGCTCGTCTTCATGCTGCATTACATGTTTAGTATCCAAAACATCAATGTCCATGAACAACATCTCTTCACTATATTTGCAAATTCAATGTTTCACCATTTATACCCTGATTAACAGATAAGTGCATTGCTTCAGGGACCTTTCTACGCGATGGGTCTATGTCCGAGTGGCCCAAATCCCTCTTCTTACTCTTCCTTACATGTGTCTCAGTGGGTTTGGAGCCATCATTACCATTATGTTCTTCCTTCTCAAGTTCATCCTCTTCAATACCAGGCAGGTTTTGTTGGCTTTTAAGCTTTCTTTTTAAAATCAGTGCTTCACTATCCATACCCTGATCTACAGAAATGTTCATTGCATCAGGAACCCTTTGAACATGTTGTTCTTCCTTCTCAAACTCACCATCTTTGGTAGTAGGAAGAGAAACAATTGGAGCACAAACTGGTTTTGATGAGTTCATTTCCTTTTGTTGTTTCTCATGCATTATATGTGAATTTGATGCTTCTTTATTCATATCATGATCTATAGAAAGTTATTGCTTCAGGAACCCTTGGTCCCTCTCGTTCTTCCTTCTTAAACTCACCCTCTTCAGTAGTAGGAAGAGAAACAACTGCAGCAGACAGGTTTCACCAATTGCACTTCCTTTTGTTGTCTATTGTGCTTTACACTTGAAATCAATGCTTCACTATTCATATCCTGATCTACAGAAGCACACATTGCTTCAGAAGCCTTTTGACCATGTTCTTCTTCCTTCCAAAACTCACCATCTTTGGTAGTAGGAAGAGAAACCATTGCAGCAAAAACTGGTTTTGCTGAGTCTATTTCCATTTTTTGTTTCTCGTGCTTTACACTTGAATTTGATTCTTCGTTATTCGTACTTTGATCTACAGAAAATTGCATAACCTCACATATCTTTTGACCATGTTGTTCTTCCTTCTCAAACTTACCCCCTTCATTAGGAAGAAGAGAAAAAAAGAGAAAGGTTTGAGCAATCCATTTCATTTTGTAGCCTCTCGGGCTCAAATTCAACGGTTCAGTATATTCCATACCATCATCTAGAGGAATGTGTGATGCTACATGAACCTTTTGACCATGTTCTTCCTTCTCAAACTCACTTTCTTCAATAATAGGAAGACAAACTATTGTATCACAAAATGGTTTCACCAACTCCGTTTCTTTTTGTTGCCTCTCATGCCTTATACTTGAAGTGCTAATTTCGGTATGGAGGCTTCCTTTTTTGCAGATGTAGAAATGTTGGCAAAAAAACATCCATAAAAGCTTTTGGAGATATTTTGATTAAATTCTCCTTTTATATATAACTCGCTTTCAGTTCCGGATGTGTTCATATCGGACCCTCTGAATTCAGCATACTCTACTTGGTAATCCATCACGTCAACTACATTGCTTCCATTCTGGTTTTCAACTAATCCCAGGTTCAAAGGAATCCAGTCGGTGTCAACAAGGTTTTCAGTTCCTTTCACTATCTGATTTAACTCTTCTATTTTCTTCTGTTCCTTATTTAAACCATTAGTCCCCATGGACAAGGCCTCAACACTTTCTGTTTCACAAAATCATCATTTCCTGCCTTCCAATAGAGCTTACATCCTCCTCTACTTCCATTATAAACTCCCTACCAGCAGAGCTCTCATGAACCTGTTTTTCCTTATGGGATACAGGATGCTTGAGATTCATAAGATCAATACCAGAAAATTGAAAGTTCTGAGACTCCTTTTCCCAGCTTTCTTGCTGCAACCTATCGATGCCATTGTCTTAAACCAGGAAGAGAGAGAGAGAATTGCATGAGAAATGCACAGTTAAATTGAAAGGAACAGCAAACCCATAAGTAAAGCTTAAAACTCAGCTTCTAAAAAAAAAAAAAAACAAAAGCAAGGCCCGTTGATTTTCACTACCATGATTTTTTTAGCTCTTGAGAAGCAGCATGAGTTCCATTGGTGCCAGGTACACTGCACTCATTGCTGGAGTGGGATAGGATACGAACCAGGGTATGATAAGTCCCACTCTTCAAATGTGATCAACGGTAATGAGGAAAACCCGTTAAAATTTCAGAGCATTTTGAAGTTTCCAATTGAGCTTCCCCCGTGGCAAGCAGCAGTTCAAAATCACGAAACTTTCATCATAAAATCCGTCTCCCTTTTACATCACCAAAAACGGAAGAAGTCTTAACTTTTAGGCGCCGACCTCCACTGACCACGACAGTCCATGAAGGAGGAGAAGCTCTGAGCTGACGGGCTCCGTTCTGCTATGCGACGTAGCTCGTAGTCGAAGGAGAATAAGATCCAAGAAGACGGTGAAGCACGAAGTCATGGGGCGCTGCAAATGGATCGACAAATAACAGACGGTGAATGTTGGCCGGAACAAGGACTCGACCACGAAAGATCGCATTTGCGCGAACGAGAAGAAACATAGAAACGCTGCGTTGTAGTCTTGCAGCGTCAGGCCTCCGGCTGCTCACGGGACAGGATGGGATCGGGACTAGCACGTCACGGAAAACTGGTCGGGACGCATTTTGCATCCCATCTCCTCTCGCCTCAGTCACCACTTGAACAAAATAGGCAAGGAGAATCTCCAAAACAAAATGAACATGCATGATCAATGTACCAGTGTACAACCTCCATAGCTTCTGCTCTATTCATGATGGAAAAATAAACAATTAGGTAAACGATATAACAAACATCCAAAACTCCTAAAAAGAATTGGTAAATCTGATCAAACTCCTTCCCGGCCAAGGCATCATCCCCTGCATGCTTACTACCCACTTTCTCTATCAAAGTTATTACTTATCTTAGCACAGCAAAACTTATTTCTGAAAATCCAAACTCCAGAATTTAATCAGGCCAACTCGTTTAGGCTCGTGCTTAAAAATGTGCATATTTTACAAAGCCTGGCTCTTATATAGGCGCGTCCGGGTTAGCCTGGCTCGTCTAGGTGCTTAAAAATGTGCAAGTTTTTGGCCCCTTATTTTTCTTTTTAATATCCTGATTTGTTTGAAAACAAAATAATAAACCTTATAAAGTTCAAACTTTCAATAATTAATATTAGTAAAACAAAATGCTATTGTTATCCAGATTTTTAAAACTAAACCAAATCAAGTCATTGTCCTAAACATTATACAAAGTACAAGCTAAACACTAAATGAGAGCAATATTATCAATATGATTTTTATCACTATGTTTAATATCAACAACATTTGATTTTGTTTTACTATGTGTAAGCTCTTTTTTAGTGATAAAAATATCAAGGTTTTCTTTTTTAAATAAAATATACTTTCAAGTTTTGTGGTTTAGTTATTATTTTATTTTAATTTGAGATACATTAAAGTTGAAATCATAAGTTTTTAATTCAAATTATAGAATCACAAGTTACATAAGTATAAAAATACCCTCTTATCAAACATATATATAGTTTAAAATATTGACACATATAATATAAATCAAATCATTATTATTACTATTTAAAATAATGCGATGTTCTCACATTATTATAGACCCATTATTGGGTAATTATATAATACAACCTTGCATTATTTCAGATTGTAAGACCGACAACATGTCATACTATTGCTAAAAAGTCATCAACAGAGAATATCACACCTAGTAATACAAAATGATGTCGTTTTACCAACATAAACCTGATACAAGTTCGCATCACGCTCATGCACAGAATCCAAATCCTACAACCTTAGATGCTGATTAAAGCATACTAAACCCCACACACACTTATTATAGTACTGAGGATAGAATTCAGACTATTCTATATTAGAGTAATGGGTTTTCTTCCTTTTTTAGTCCTAAACTGTTTAACAGAAGAAACTAGGACCTTGTCACTTCGTTTGAATATACAAGGAAAAATAGGAAAATAAAGAATACTGCGAGGAAAAACTCTCAGAAATAATAAATTTTCTTGCTATATTTTTGAGAGTTCTTCTTTGTAGTATTCTCTCCTCTCTATTTTCCCCTCATTTTTTTGGTCCATCCAAACCAAGCCTTAGAGATAAGCCAAAACTTGTTATGCATGAAAAGCAACATCTTGCTCGTCTTCCTCCAATAATTCTATGCCTTCCTCGGCGAGTCTCTTTTCCTTGTACACATACCCTTTTGCACAAAACAAGTATACTGCAAAATTCAAAACGCACAAAATAGCCAGAAGCCAGTAGAAGTTATAGAGCCTTCCTTTGTTCAGATTATCTGCTAGCCATGGCCTCGTGTGACTTGTCACCTTGTGAACTAGCGTCACCAACACTGAGCTGAAGAAAAACCCTAATGACAGTGTGCTTAAGAAAAGCCCTGTGCTCATTGTCTTCATCCCTTTGGGACATTCTCTTAGGAAGAAATCCAACTGTCCTAAGTACGTAAATGCCTCCCCAGCTCCGACCAGCAAGAACTGTGGAGCCAACCTGAACACACTCATCGGAATCGCCGCATGTGGAAGATTTGTAAACCCATTTGATTGTGCAGAACGGAGCCGTTTGGTCTCGGTGACTGCTGCTGCAATCATGGCCAGGATTGAAAGGAATAATCCAACGGCTATGCGTTGTAATGGGGTCATTCCATGAGGGTTGTTGAGAAATTTTCTGGTGATGGGTACGATGATTCTGTCGTAAATGAGAACTACAAGGAGAATGCTTCCGACCAGGAAGACGGTGAGTGATGCAGCCGGGATCTCGAAGGATTTTCCCATGTGGCGGTCCATGGTGGTTGCTTGGGACACCGAGAATGTGGTCATCTGGGCGTGGACTGTCCAAAACATGATGGTGGTGGCCCATATGGGTAACATTCTTATTAACTGTTTCACTTCTTCAACATCAGTAAGGGTTGATAGGTACCATCTTCTCTCTTTCGTTGTTTCTTCAGGCATTTCTGGGTTCTTTATTGCTGCCCTGTCCAAGAAGCTGCAATTTGATGCGAAAAGATTATACTCCCAATTCCCCAACATAGAAATATAAAAAAAATAAATGGGGCATGAAAATATAAAAAATTCCAGTCATGACAAGAAAAGATAATTTCTCTCATTTTCCAATCCTATAAAAAATAATACTCCTCTTAAAAAATATTTAACTAATTTGATTAGAATAAAAAAGTTAATTATAATAGATATGATATGCTTTTCTTAAAACATCCTTTTTGCGATAGCCCCTGACTTCAATTATCGTCTTAAAAGAACCCACCAGGCCACCAATGACCAAAGAAGTACTATCAGAGATAGACAAAGAGGGGTCCTTCTGGTTTTGTCCTTATTAATTATTATGGCTATAATTATAATCCAAAGGAAACAAGCTAATCAAGTCATTGGATGAGTTTATAATTCCCACAACAAGCCAAACGACTTGATGGCCATTTTGCCCTCTGATTTACATAACTATGAACTTATTTTCGAACATAAGAGGCCCACCCTTTATTCATTTCTAGCAAACATTATATTTCAATATTGTTTTCTTCTTGATACCCATTCCAACAACTACCCAAGCAAATACTACATCCGGTCCTATATATAAGCTTTACTTTTGGAGAGAGATTTGGTCCAAAATATAAACTTTATTTTTCAGGTTGTTTGAGTATTTATTACTTTTTTCTTCTATTTTGCCTTTAATTATATTTAATACTCCCCCTCTCTCATTAATATTACTCCCATATGTTGTTTTTCATCATCTTTTCATTTATTGCCTCCCTCATTTACTCTCTTACTCTTCTAATCCTATTTATAATCCTATTTAGAGGGTACTGAAAGAAATTTTTTATATGGATGTACAATTTTACTTTTTATTTATTATTGTATTGATTTTGTTTATATAAAGTATAATGTATATTAAACAGGAATAAAATTAGAGAGTTGTTCAATTTTAAATGAGAGTTAATGAAGTTTGAGCTTATATATAGGACATGAGGGAGTAATTACTACTCCTCCGCTCTTTAAAGTTTGAACATGTTAATCAAATTTTTTTCCAACTTAACCTATTAATATTCTCCCAGGCAATAATCAAATAGAAGGAGGAGGAAAGGAATTAAGAAAAATGATTAGGGTGTTTTAAGAAAAAAAACATATCATATTAACTAATTTAACTAACATCATTAAGATATTCAAATTAGTTAATTAGGTCTTATAAAGATCGGACAAATATTAGTCAATCAACAACTTATGCTTTCAAAAATTCAACCCCCGTACTTGTTCACTGATGATAGATTTTTTATATGCTTGCACAACACTATATGTATATAACTTAACGTTAGCTTTGAATAAATAGAAGATTAACGTGAAGGGCAACACCATACGCTCCAAAATCAAGAGAAGAAGAAATTATTGAATTGAGAGAGAGAAAGAGAGGGGACCAATATTGTCATCATTGATGATGACCAGAGATGAAGACAATAAGGTTTTAATTATTGTTTTCCCCCTGCATCTAACGATTCTTTTTTACTAGGGAAGCTAAAAGAAAAATATACACACTACCTCCAATGCTATAATATAAGAACTACTTGGAGAATTTGATTTTGTTCTAAATGTATGTATATAAAATTTAATTATAATTATTTCTAAAACATCTCTATTCATTATCAGATTTCCCATCAAAGAGTAATTTCAATTTTCAAGGCATATGATTAAAAAAAAAGTTGCTGGCAAAAAAATAATTAAAAAAAAGTTAGTTTAGAAAAGTTAATACATTTATTATAAATAACTATTTTTCTTAATTTTTTTAAAATTAGTTATCAAGTTTTTATATTAAGGAAGGGAGTATATATATCTGTATGTATATATATTAGAAATTAGACGATGAAAAGATGCTGTATGCTCTAGTAATTAGCAAGAAAAAATTATTTGAACGGTAATAACTAAACGAAGGAAAAAAAATCACGGCCAAAAAGGAACAACGAAAGAAACTAAGAGGGCAAGATATGTTACCGGAACTGCTCTGTATGAGGCAACATAGGCTTTTTCTTCTTTCCATCTGCAATATCATCTACGTTAAACAGCAGCGACGAATCCGATGGCAAACCCAAGTGTCTCTTTCTCCAGGCGGCGACGAACACCACCGCGATCTGTGTCAACGGGCTGCCGGCCAGTTTCTTGAACCGGTACCTTCTTGTACCCGACAAGAACACAATAAGAGCGATCACAATGGCAAACGCACAAATCCCATATCCCCATTCTCTTCCCACGTTATCCTGAATGTACACAAGAACTGTCACCGCAGCTAGGGATCCTATGTTTATGGAGAAGATGAACCAGTTGAAGAACCTTATCATCTGTTTCTTCTCCGACTTGTCGGATTCATCGAACTGATCCGACCCGAACCCGGAGACGCTGGACTTCAGACCGCCGGTTCCAAGGGCGGTAATGTAGAGAGCTAAATAGAGAACCGTCAGTTGCATGTCGTTGGCTGGGACACATGGTTTGGTGTCTGTCTTAGGGTTGCATTTTGGAGGATGAAGACTTGGGATTACTGTTGATATCGCCAAGATTGCAACACCCTGAAATATTATTCATTTGGATCCAACAATAAACCGGATCATACATTCACCTTAATTAATGATAAGTATTGATCTTTTGTTTAAAAAGTTAATCCTAGCTTAGTTAGCACCACAAACAGGAAGACAAAGGTTAAACTCTGAGAATTCAGTATCTCTATAAATTACATTATTCTCTGTAGGGCTATTATTATCCATTCAAAAGGAAAAGGTATGAAAATATGCTTGTGTTTGAGAGCTACTATTTTTTTTTCAAATACTATTGTTCCCTATCAACAAGCATTGTGATAATAATAAATATAATTAATATTACTTATTCACACTAGTATAAATAGTATTGTGTAAAGCACATCAAACTGAAAATATAGCATAATATACCATAATAAATATAATTAATATTAGTTATTCACACTAGGATATTAATTTATACATATCAATTAATTTAGCCCAGGGGTAAATTAAATTTATCTCCATGACTACCGGATGAAGATGAAAATTATATACTATTATCTCCGGTCTTAATATTAGAGTTAGTTTGACTTTCAATTTGATTCTAAATATAAAACTCTAATATACTTTGTTTCTTATATTTATCTTTTTTTTTAAAGTAGTATTTATTACAAATGTTAAAGGTTCCATCAAATTATAGTTGTAACTAATACACATGATTAGCAATGGTATTTCAAGTTACAAATAACTAACTTAATTAACTTTTTTTAACTTATTCAAATTACTCAACTAAATTTTATATTTTGAATAAGAGGTAGTATCTGAGACGGTGATGATTTTAACCAAGTTCGTATATGGCAACTACGTGTCACAACAACGACGTTAATTACCAAGTCAATTACCGTCTTTATGCTAATTCTATACGATGTCCAACTATTTTTCCAATGAAATATTCGAATCTTTAAGGAGAAAAGTCCAAAGTTCCAATTAAACAAACACTGAAAAACAGTTAAAAAGATTATGCAGAGCAAAAGTCTTACAGTGGCTTGAACGGTTGCGAAAATGGCAATAGTGAGGTATCTGTCGTCGAAGAAGAGAGGATTGAATTAAATAATCATTAATCATCATATGGAAACAAAAGAAAAACATGAAGTTGAATCTGGGAATATTCTGAACAAACCTGCCGAGAAAAGTGTCGGCCACAAAACCTCCGAGCAGACACAACATGAAGGAGGTTCCCAAGAAGTTGGTGACTATGTTAGCAGATGAAGCATTTCCCAAATGCATCGTTCCTGTCAGATAAGTCACCAAGTTCACGACAATCCCCAACGTCGTCATTCTCTCCATAGCTTCTCCACCTAATAATATTCAGATCACCACAACGGGAAAAAAAAAAACCAGACAACCTTGTTCAGTAACTTCTTGATTAAAACAACCAGAGGTAGCTATTAGTAAAACTTAAGGAAGTACCTAGAATCATGGCGGCTGCAGTCCATCCACCAGATTTGGATCTGAGAGCAGGACGACCCTTAAAATCCCAGGCATCTGGGACTGTTTCAGACATTGTTTCAGGAAGAGAGCTCATTAGTTGGGAAGTGCACGAGAAGACGAAAGTAATTATAAGATTAAGGTTGTGTGGCACTGAGGACTTTGGGGCCCTATATATATACAAGGTAAGGGAAATATATAATTTTAAATTTGTCCTTTATTATTTCAGTCCAACCAGCCATACTGTTAATTCACGTCAATATATATATAATTAGAAATCTAACTTATTATATAATTACCGTTGTCCTTGGAATTCATCCTTTTAGGACTTTGTGTGTTGAGCGGTCTATTCTTGTTATTATATGTATAAATAAATAATAAATAATATGGACATGAGCAATTATCACTGGGTTGTGACAGATTGATGTAACAAAGTTAAACCGTGGTCAGTGCATATTAGCTGATTTAGAATGAATTAGCTGATAATCACATGGACACTACAAAAAAACAGACTTTAGGCGACGACTTTCGGCGGCGACAAAAAAAGTCGCCGCTGAAAGTCCACTTTCGGCGGCGACACCAAAAAGTCGCCGCTGAAAGTGGACCTTCAGTGGCGACTTTTTTTTGTCACCGCCGAAAGTGGACTTTCAGTGGCGACTTTTTTTGTCGCCGCTGAAAGTGAACCTTGAGCGGTGACTTTTTTTCGCCGCTGAAAGTTCGCTATTGAAACCAAGACTTTCAGCGGCGACCTTTTTTGTCGCCGCTGAAAGTTCGCCATTGAAACCAAGACTTTTAGCGGCGACAAAAGTGTCGCCGCCGAAAGTGGACCTTTAGCGGCGACTTTTTTTGTCGCCGCCGAAAGTATAATATAATAATATATATTTTATTTTACAATATTAACAAACAAATTCAATCTGGCTCAGCGGCAAGAAGGTTGGACACGAAAGGAGGCGGTCACGAGTTCGATCCTGGAAGAAGACACATTTAAGGTGGAAATATTTAGACGATGACGTGGCGATGAGGAGTGATGTGGCAATGACGTGGAGGTGGCTAGTGATGATGTGGCAGTCGACGGTGATGACGTGGAGGTCGACGGTGCTGACGTGGCGGCCGGAGACGATGACATGGCACCGGCGGTGATGACGTGGCATTGGTAAAGGCAATTCTTCTTAGGCATTACTTTCAGCGGCGACAAAAAAGTCGCCGCAGAAAACACTTTCGGCGGCGACATTTGTCGCCACCGAAAGTGTTTTCTGCGGCGACATTTGTCGCTGCCGAAAGTGTTTTCTGCGGCGACTTTTTTGTCGCCGTTGAAAGTGTTTTCGGCGGCGACATTTGTCGCCGCCGAATCTTCTAAAAGTCGCCGCTGAAAGTATTTTTTAGCGGCGACCTTTTTAGTCGCCACTAAAAGTTTTCAGCCACGGCTGCTATGGCAACGACTTTTCAGCGGCGACTTGTCGCCATAAAAAACTTTCGGCGGCGACTTTTGTCGCCGCTGAAAGTCAATTTTTTTGTAGTGGGAGTTTAAGCACAGCAAAATTTTATTTTGGTCTTTCATAGTTTTTTTTCAATTTATTTAGTTACACATAAAGTTATGATCAAAATTTGTCCCAATATATTTGGCTGTTTCTTGATTTAGCCCCTTCGCTAAAAACATTGGTATCTATAATATTCTTTGATCAAATTGAGAAATACACCTAACTTAAAATTACCATTGCCAATGCTTTTATTTTTCGAAATAATAAATTAAGAAATATTGACCAAAGGAATTAATCCATTTGTAACTTTTATTAAAGCCTGAAATAAGAAATACTATTTGCGAGGGAATACATCAATAAAATAAAAAAAAATTATATGCAGAAATATCTCTAAAAAAATTAATCCATTTCTAACTTTTACGTTTTCTTGATAATTGCATTTATATGTAAATTTTAGATAAAAAATGAATTTAAAGACATAAATTTGATATATAAATTAATTACTTCATGGGTCTTAAAAATTATGATAACATTCATCAATCAAAAGTGTTTACAAAAGTTTAGATATTACAATAATGTTTTAGGAAATGTAGTAGTAAGCTTTTCCAAAACCTTATAACAAGTTATCTTTATGGTAATTTCTAATTTCAATTAGATAAATAACAATTGGCCGTGTTATGAAATTTCGGCAAATGATTCATAGCTATCCGTAACTTATAAATATTATGATTTAGTAGGGTTTTCATATTTCATATTAAGATATGAATAATTACAATTTCTAATTAATATTTATAAACATAATTTCCTCGATTTTTTTTTTTGTATTTTCCGATACATTTGGAAGCAGCCATGCATGCATTCGCTCAAAGATTTAAAAAAGGAGAAAAGAAGAAAAACATATAGGAAGGATCAATTATCTATCCAAAAGCATTATCAATGGAATTGATAGAGAGCCCTTCACGACATGGAAGTAACATAGAGATGCTCATAATAACTGCCCAATTGCATCGATCACCATTTATTAATATTATCATTTTTTTTTTTCATTCGTTAATGACTATACCACTTCTTGTTGTACTTATGCACTGGTTTAATTTTCAGTTTTGTTGTGCCTTTGCATTATTTCCCATCAACGCAGACGAGTTTCTTCATTGGTAATTCAGTTTCTTGTCAGTCCCTATTCATTTCTCTTCTTTTTCCTTTTCATGTGAATTAAGACAATGAAAGTTTCTTTGTCGGGGATATTACATGCATATATGCTTCTTTATATACCACTTCCGGTTCTTAATATAAGAGCTAGTTAACTAATTTAATGAGTAGACTAAAGAAATTAGTCAAGTTAGTTATTTGTAATAAATTTATTTGTAATAGATATGTATTATCTTTCTTAAAATACCCTTACTAATCATGTGTATTAATTACAACTACTATTTGATGGAACCTTTAATATATGCATTACTATGAAGACTACTTTTGGAAAAAAATATATAAATATGAGAGACAAAATGAATTAGGATCTTATATTTAAGACTAAATTAAAAGTTAAACTAACTCTTATATTACAAATAAGAGGTAGTACTTTTATAGTGAGTTCATATACTCAATAGCAGTGCCGTGTACCAAAAAAATGTTGGATTTGTACAGTAGAGTATTGTTTGTTTGAGTTTTTGTATATTTTATATTAATATTGGCGTTGATGATTACGTAATTATTTTTTAAATTTGTTGGTTTTATTTTTTCTTTAATTAATTTGCTGTGTTTTTGTTTTTATCACATGCGTCTTATGCTTTGGACTCTCTTTTCTTTTCTTAGATCATTGCATACTTAAAAGGCGATCGATGGGACGCCCCATTCAAATATTGACACGTGTATTCTGCAAATCTCAATGAGGACATGTGAAGATTAAATTTAAAGCCATTGAATTAATTCCCACCACAATTTTGATTAATTTCCTTTGGATGAGAATCTTTTGAACTTTGACTAATTCAATATATTAGTATTAATCGATTGTTAATAGATATAGAATAGAAACTAAAATTGGTCGAATAAAACCTCTTAAAAAAACAATGTTAGAGTTCTGATTTTGATCAGGCTATTTATTTTTTAACCTACACACAGGGAGAGAGAAATACCGATCTTAAATCCAACAGTAAATATAAATTTTAAAGTGATTATGGAGGGAGTAATAATTTTGAATCTATAAATGGCTTTCCACGTGGATGGCAAAAAGAAAAAATGGCTTTCCAAGTGGTCATTAATTGGCCTTTCGTGATATTGGAAGAGCCTTTCTTTGGATGACTTCACACGTACGTGTGGTGGTGGCTAAATAATTACACATAAATTAATATATCAATTATTTAATTTAGAAGTTACCCCTCTCTACTCCTCATTTTTCAATGAGAAAACCATAAAAAAGCAAATTAGATATTAAAAAAAACACATAATGGAAGAGAGAGAAGCTCGTCCACGTGTCAAATTATACTAATTTTGTAGGCAAAATCAAGTTGTCTTTATCTTCTTTATCCGTTGCAAGTAGTGGCCCAGAGAATTTGAGGTCAAAAGGACTAATTAATCATGAATGATGCAATTTTTGGTGTTTTTTTTTTTAATTTATGCACTAGTATTTTACTTTACGTACGTGTATAGATTGCATATATATAGAATTAATGTGAAAGTTAATTCATAATATATATTGCAGTTTAATTTCTGAACGATGACTTGTATCATGGACGGCAAAAACCGACTCAGCAGTTATGATGATCAGATTGTGACTTTCAAATTGTCACTTAGTGGTTAGATGATGCAGATAATTAATACTTCAGTGTTTTTATTAAGGCATAATCATGATTAATATACAAATTATCTCTCCCTCGCTTTTATCATTACGAGTTAATAATAAGCTTTCAATTCGAGTTACTACCTTTAGTGCTTAATATAAGAATTAGTTGACTAATTTGAGTAGATTAAGAAAACTAGTTAAATTAGTTATTTGTAATAAATAGGTGTTGTCTTTCTTAGAATATTCTTGCTAATCAAGTATATTGACTAGAACTATTATTATTATAAGGACTACCTTAAAAAAATAAATAAATATGAGAGATAAAGTAGATTGAGATCTTATATTTAGGACCAAAATAAAAATTAAATGATCTCTTATATTAAAGAGCGGAGGTAGTATATAGAAAAGTAATTTACTATGACTCTTGATCATCATCACTTGATGGATTTAATTCAGTTTAAAAGAAAGGAATTTCTCATGCAGATATTATTATTGAAAGAGTAGCCTGATGATCGAGAATGAAAATAATGAAGTAATTGAATAATTATTTAAAACCAGAAATACACATCAAAGTCAACAGGGAATCAAGATGGACATGAATATACTAGAATATTGCAACATGAAATAATTTATTAAAATATTCTTAGCTTTATTTTATACATTTTGTTGGCGGCAAAACATTATATACACTTGTGAGCTATTGGTTTCCTTAATTTATCACAGTTTATTTTAATTGCAATAGGGACTATATATGTAAATTGAAATAAGTTTGCATACTAGAATTAAAAAAAAATTAAGGTGTAAATTTGTCTCAAAAATTTTTATTCAAAAATGCTGGATATCTGAAAGTTTTTTTTTAGTTCAATTTCACCCCAAAAATTTCTGAATCATAGCAATTTCACCTCAACTCATAGCAATTTCACCTCAACTGTTATCGTTTGACTATTAATTGACCAAATATGTTGAGTTGGCAAGTCCATATCTCATCCACGTCATTTTTTTGAGGTTAAGATGCAAATTTGCTTTGATGCTTTTCACTCAAAAGCGTTGAGCATCCAATTTTATTTTACTTTGATATCATTCCAAAAGTTTTCCAATTGTAGCAATATTGCTTCAGTTGTTATCTAAGTTAAGTTTGATCATTAATTAATTAAATATACTAAGTTGACATATTCACATGTCATCTACTTTATTTTTTTCCAAGTAAGATTTATAAATAAGGGAATTAATAAAAAGGCATTCTGCCTGAAGGATTAGAGAAAATTGAAGAGGCGGAAGCATCTTATGCCCTCGAGTATGATGGAGGAAGATTGCTGGCAACCTTGTTCTTGGCAATCTCTCTGTCTGTGTCCCGCTTCTCCGTTACTCTTTGGCAAACATAGGCTCCTCTTCCATATGCTGCTCCTTCTTCATTGTTCACTCTAGTCTCTACTAGCTTGGCATATGTGGTCAACTAAAGTTAAATTTAACCTAGATAATGGGCATAGTGACAATGCTAAAATTTAAAAACTTTAAAGGCAATATTGAAATTAAACAAAGTTTTTAGATACCCAACGCTCCGAGTGAAATTTCCAAGGTAAATTTACACCTTAACAAAATTGACGTGGATGACATGTGATTTTGAAACTTCCAGTGTGGCATTGAACCCAAAAAAACTTCTAAATATTTGACACTTATAAGTAAAAACTTTTTGGGTTAATATAAACTTGGGTCCCTTAAATTTGAGTCAATTTTGATATTAGTCCCTGAAATTTCAAACGCATGATATTGGTCCTTGGAATTTTGGCTGTTACAAAACCTTGGTCCCTAATACTTTTATAACGATAACTCCGTCTGATATAGCACTAACACCGTTAACCTGATGAGATAGACAGATAAGCTGGCACTGTGGCGTGATGACCTAGACTTAAAGAAAGAAAAGAAAAGCTACAGTTGAAACAAAACTCGCACACGAAGAGCAATGGAAACAGAGACAGCAAATACGTTATTGATCTCTCCCATTAATTCACCCGAGACAGTAACTTTGCAATAATACACTTCTTTTCACTCAAAAAAAAGAAAATTCCACGGTCCAAGGCAATATTCTATGTGTGGATGAGAGAATGGTACCCAGGACTTGGCTTCACAGCAACTACAGGCTTGCTTATGATGCATTCATCTCCAGAGCATGTCATATGCTATGGTTATTAGATCTTGGAATAAGATAAGTAAATTGATTTTCTTTTTCCAGTTAGTAGCTTATATACCATGTTATGAAAAGAAAAAGTCTTGTTGACAGGTGCTATCTCCACTTATAATGTGTGCTGTATTGATGATGCCTTGCCAGCTGCTATTATATGCAACTAAAATTCATAGCATCCAACTGTGATACTGTTGTGACATTATGAAAATTGATGACATCCAAGTGAAATAATACCAAGTTACAACTCAAATTATATCTATGTTTGTCTCTGTTTTTGAGACAAAAAACAGAGCTAATAAAATAATGTGGTGACATAGCCCCCGCCTTCATCGACCATTTAATCATTTGTGCTTTTATTGGGTAGTCAATTGGAGTTCAGCTTCCAGTAAAGTGGAAAACTCAATTAAAAGAAATATTAATTACACAGTGCAAGATATAGAGAAAGAGAGAGAATGGGAAGCACAAGCAGCAACATGGAAATAGATCAAAGAGAGATTAACAGCTGAGATGGACTCCAAGGACTCATCCTCAAAATCCGGCGACATTTACTGGACTTCCTACAGTCCGTCAAGCTATGTCAAGTTGGGTTATGGCTACTCATGCAACGCAGCCACTGTCTTTAAGCTCGCCTTCAACTGTTATTTTTTCTCTCTCTTTAACTTTATATATGACCATGTATCAAGCCACATGTGTCCCAGCTGATGTGTCCATCTCATTAAGTTAACGGTGCTAATGCCATCTCAGCCAAAGTCAACGGTGCGAACGTACCAGAGACTAAAGTTTTGTAAAGATCAAAATTTTAGGGATTAATATCATATGTTTGAAATTCCAGATACCAATAGCAAAATTAGAATTTGAAGGACTAAAATTTATATTAACCCAAACTTTTTGACAAATTTACCACTTAACCCGTTATAAAATAACGATGAATGTTGATAAACTAAAGTTATGAACATGGTTGAAACATTAAAGATTACACTTTGTTACATCCTGCCTTCTATATATCTCCTATCGAAAAACGTAAAGGTGGTTTTCTAATCACCAACCTAAAGCTTTTGGCCCAAAAAAATCCCCAAATTAAAGCAGCCAGATTCTATACAAGCTTTAGTTATTTGGACTATTGGCCTTGGTTGCAATCTCACGGAAAGAATGGCCCAAATTTAAAAATATGTTTTTTAAAATGTTACATCTTTAATTTAATGGCATGAAGAAGGAAGAGATACATATATTTTCTAGCTTATCATCTTTGCATAGTTCGTATGGAAAGGTAAAATGGGGTGGCATATAGCAATTTCATTTGGTTAGCTGAAATTTTGCATGGAGATTTCTAGCGCACTGAGCGTGATTCTAGCTTGACCGTGTAATCCGTTGGAGTTTTCAAATTACTCCGGACTTGAGATAAATGCACCACACTCCCATTCATATAGTATCACTATACATATATATATATATATATATATATAAACTGACTTTCAGCAGTGATTTTCAGTTGCGCTTTTTTGAAGTCGTTGCTAAAACTTGACTCTTAGAGATAATAATTTAAGTCGTCGCTAAAAGTGTAACTTTCTACGGCGACAATTGAAATCACAACTTTCAGTGACGATTCTAGAAAGTCATCGTAGAAAGTCACACTTTCAACAGTAACTAAAAGTTTGAGTTTCAGCTATAACTATTAAAGTCGTCGCTCAAAGAAAGTGACTTTCAACAGTAACTTGAATTATTGTCGCATAAAGTCATACTTTCAGCAGCAATTTAAAAAAAATCGCCACTAAAAGGATAAGTTTTAGGGGTGGCTCTAAAAATCACCGTTAAAAGTGTGACTTTTTACAACTATTTTTTTTTCTTACCGACAAATATAATTTTTTTATTTAAATGTAATATTTAACATCTCAAAACATTAAATGTATGACAAAAAAATAAAATAAGGTAATGATATTCCAATTTCATAGGATTTATTTTTAAATCAAACCTTAATTGTATTGTACATTCACAATTATATACTATATATATTCCTTTTGTCTTTAATATAGGACTTAATTGAGAAATTGATATTATTCTTATACGTAAGACTTATTTCATATGTTTATTTTTTTCAAATTAACCCTATTGATATTCCCTCAACAATAATAAAATGGGGGAGGGAGGGAGAGAGTGAATTGAAAAAAATGCTTAGGGTCTTTTAGAAAAAATATATTATATTAACTAATTTAACAAACATCTTTAATCTACTCAAATTAGTTAATTAAGTCTTACATTAAAAACTGAAAGAGTACATATATAAATGCTTTTTATTGTTTGTGTCTACTTAAAAACAATTGTTCTACTAGTTTGATAGATAAAGTTTAATATGTTTTATGTATCAATTGACAAAATAAATTTCAGTAGTTTACAAATGATCAAAAGAAAGTGACTTTTAGCGGCGACAAATTATTTTTCACCAACAAATATAATTTTTTTAATATAATATTTGACATCTCAAAACATTAAATATATCATTTTTTGATGAAAAAAATAAAACAAGGTAATGATATTCCATTTTCATAATGTAAATTTATAATTAAAAATTTAAAATAATAAAAACTGCTAACATAATGTAAGTTTTTTCAATAAATCTTTACAAAAATTAGATAATTAGCTAAAATAAAAATAAATTATTGTATCCATTTTTTCAAAAATAATATTCCAAGGATTGAAATGATACATGTATATATTAATACATATATACTCCTCCGGTCCTAATTATAAGACCCAATTGACTTATTTGAGGAGATTAAGGAAGTAAGTTAAGTTGGTTATTTATAATAAATAAGTGTTGTCATTCCTAAAATATCCTTGCTAATTAAGTATATTGGTTAAAACTATCATTATTAGAAGGATTATCTTGGAAAAAAATGCATAAATATAAGAGACAAAATGGATTGGGTCTTATAATTAGGACCAAATAAAAAGTCAAATTGGGTCTTATAATAAGAACCGGAGGAGTATTAAAATTAGATATAAATTAATATGTGCGTTAACGTAAAAGACATTGGGGTGAGAATATGTGTGCGCGCGCGTGTGTGTGTGTATTTTTGTAATATGATGTTATGAGTTTTCAATACTATCTTAAAATGTAAATATAAATAATTTAATTTAATTTATATTTTTTTCATAAATTTATAACATCATTAATAAACGCAATCTGAAAAAATTATGAATAAGCTCTTTAAAATTATATAATTAATTTAAAATAAAAAATAGTAATGTCATCTAATCTGGTATATAATAAATATTAATCTGTCAAACAATTTATTAATCTATTAAATAGATATTATTAATCAATAAAAGAACATTAAAATATATTAAATAAATAATATTATTTTAATTACATCCATATTTTAATTCATATAATATATAATATTTAACAATATATATTTGAATTCATGCCCCACAGGTCCAAAGTCATTTGGTTCAGATGGCACAGCGCTTCACACAGTAAGGAGAAGTCTACGGATCAAATCCTGGGCACGACATTGTGAGGAAAAAATATTGGATTTTGGTGATGGGGCATGATGAGGTAGTGAGTGACATGTGGCGATGTTCAATGGTGGTTGGTGCCCGACCAGAGGTGACCAAAGGTGATGTGGTAATATCTGGTGCTGGCCCTATTTTTCTCGAGATACTTTCAGTAGCGATTTTTTGTCATACTTAAAAAGTATTAATGATAGCCGCTACGACAACATGAAAGTTAATCTTTTTATCACAACTAAAAGTCAAGGTTTTTGTAGTGTATCTGAACTTTGATATCAAGCATATAACCAAAGAGCAATTTGTTCTTTGTTTTAGCCAATTAAAATTAATCTTTTTCTAAGCTTGGAAACTGTTAATTGTTCTCTTTGATTGTTTCACTTTTGGTGTTCTTTGGCACCCATAGTTGTAGTAGTTTTTTTTCTTGCTTTTTTTTTTTTGGGCCTTGATGTGTTGAATTTCTTCAATCTTATATGCTCTTGTTAGCTTCTAGAATTTCATGTCATTTCAGTATTTTTTTTTTCTTAAGTTTTATGCACTCTCAAATGTATTTATGCATATTTTGGGTTTTGTCCTTGTTATTTTTGTGCTTGTATATAAAATTTGTCACTTTTGCAGCTATACTTTAGTATAACAGTAATTATGTCAAGCCACTTTTAGGAAGCCTTTGGAAGCATTTAAAGATCAAGATTACTTTAGAATTACGTTATGATGATAAAAAAAAAAAAGAATATATAAAGACCAAATCATAGGTGAAACTCTTTATTTGAGTTAGAAAATCAAAATTTTCTAGAGAGAAAATGTGTCACTATGCATTCTGATGTGACAACAGAGGCAAACTCGGCCACTATACAAAATGTTTAGGTCATGGCGCAATCACTAACAACAAAATGCACAATACTAACTCTAAAAAATTGAGGGCTTCAAGCAATTTAAGGCCCTAGCTCATCTTTGGCCTTTATTCTAAACTTCTTGGAACCATTTTGGAGCTTGGGACTGCTAGGGTTTGTGATACGAATTCTTATAGAAACTCAAAAAATAAAAATAAAATAGATTTGAAAGTGATAAAAGTTGATTGGCTAAAATTCTTGAGAAACTAGTCTCTAGACCCTTAGCCATAAAAGGTCATTGGATCTCCATTGGTTTGGTTCTTGAAGTGGAGATTGAGCTAGGACTCAAAGTTTGAAGAGATGCTTCTTCTCTTTGTTCATCTTCTCCATCTTCCTTTTCCTTTCTCTTGTTTAATGTTTGTGCTGAATTTTGTGTATTTTCTCATGGTTATCATGAACATGTGTGGCTCAAGCTTTGATTTCAGGATTATTTTGAAATATGGATTAAGTACTAATTTCTCCTTTAAATTTGTGATTAATGATATAATTTTGTTGATTTTACTCTATACTTAATACATTTAGTTGATAGGCTACTAATAAGATTGTTAGATTCACTTGATTTATATATGCTTCTTTTTTTTTTACCTGATATTTATATATACTTGAGAGAGCTAGATTGAGTGTAGAACTTGAGTTTAATTGTGTGAGAACTTGAAGTGGAATGGATAGTTTTGTTAATGAGATAGAGACATGCTCGTTAATCTCACATAGCCATATATGATTTGCAATGAAGATTGGGGTTTAATTAATTAGTTAGTTAATTAATTAAGAGATTAATGAAGTAATTGAATTAAATACCTATTTAGAGACCTGAGAGCACACTTATAAGTAATTGAGTGTCCTTGACTAACATAATATATAATTAAGAAGCAAATATAATAGAGATTTAAGTGAGTACTCTTGACATATAAGAGGGATAAACAATTCTAAGTCCTTTTTTGTCTTTAAAGTTCAAGAATCATTTGGTTGATTAAATTTTGATTTTGGAAATAGTTACTGTTCACTCTTAAAATTTCTATCACTCAAATTAGGTAAAAGTGTGGTAATCAATACTCAACCCAATTTTGGAACCAAATCCTCATAAGATAAATACTTTTCTCATGACTTTATTACTTCTCAGTTGTCACGGTTTGTGCACTTATGATGCGAACAGCTTTTCTATATTATCTTTCATCTATTATTAAGTATATATATCAATTAGAGTTAAATAAAGTCCGGACTAGACCCCAATCCACCATGGGTTACAGGCCTAACGTTGTGTGCTCGGCTTCTAGGCAAACTAAACCCACCATTTTTTTTTTTTTGCGGGTTATGCTCACGAGCCCAACTCATGTTAACATCAATGTGACTAAGGTCTTTTTCGTAAAGCCTGGGTTTTATGAAAATTAGACAATCAATAATATTCATCGTGGCATAACCATTACCAATTAAATAACTATAAAATTCCAAGATTCTTATGCCAAGAACAACTAATGTGCCCGGATTCTAGTATGCTCTTTGGCCTCTTTCTTGCTGTTTCTAGCTCGTGGTCATGCAAAACTGGGAGGGATACGAAATGGATGGACAGGTCATAATCCTTCAACTCCTTAAACTAAAATTATTCTAAATGGAAAAAAAAGAAGCTTTTTTGTGCACATGATTAAGAGATTAAAAACTTTTGCCTACATAATTTATTTCCCCTCAGTTCTGTCTAAAATATACATGCATGTTGGGCCAGATCTTTTCCAAAATAATCTCTAAGATAGTTTTGCCACGAAACGCAACTTTTAAAAAACATCCAACATAGAAGAAATCCTCAATCATTCCCATCATCGGACATCCCATATAAGTTGTTTACTATCCTGTATGAGTTGCACAATATCCTCCAATTATTGCGTTTTTGTTGAATATTAATTTGATAGACATGCATCTTTGGACATTTCTTGATATTTTATTACAAATGGTTTTGGACAGTTTGTTATTCCCTATAATTTGCTTCCTATTTTCTCGACAAGAGATAGAGTCGTCCTCACATAACAAGATCTCATATACCCAAACTCAAACGGATCTCCACATGCATGCTTAGTTTTCTCATTATACATATATGTGTGTGTATGTATATTCTCCCACACTACTGCTTGATAGCTGTTTCCACGAAATATAGTTATATAAGTAATCCCTCCATTTCATATCATAAGAAGTTAGTTAATATTTTTCACATACTAAGAAATATAAGTTTAGTCATTAAATTTGTCCTAAAATGATAGAGTTTTTCTATTTTATCCCTAACCCAGGATGAAGTTGCTTTTGATGTTACACTTTCATTATCACTCATCTCTTCCCTCTCTCTCTTATATTTAATTATCCTGAAAGCGTCTTATATTTTGGATCACAATTTTCTTTTAACCAATGTCATATATTATGAATATGGGGGAGGGAGTATCGCTTTGGGATTTATTACATTAATCAAAACAAGTTCTTTCATAAGTTGGCAGCAGCCTGGTTTTAGATTTCTGGCAATAATAATAATACTCACGTGCAGTTTTAGTAAATGGTGTTTTCGTTTGGAACTTTTAGGTATGGTCCGTGATTCTGATTGAATGAATCTTTTCGTATTCAATGCATAATAGCTGTATGCAGGTTGTGTTGCTTACTTGTTTTCTTTGGATGGAAGCGAATCAATAATTATTCAATTAAATAAAAAAAGTTTGTTTATGTGTTTAATGCAAGAGGGACATTATGTTATTGTAATTATAATTCTAATAATCAATCCTTTTACTAGAACGTTTGTCGCATATTAGATGAGAATGTGAACGTTTGTCTCGGGACATTATTGACAAAAGTAACATTGATTAAAGTTATCTTCGTTTATCAATGTCAACTTGTAATTAGTTTAAGCCTTTGATTGATTTTTTTTTGTTAGGCTGTATTATTCACGGGGTTTACATAGTCTACCGACTAAGTAATCTTCATAATGCGTGTTGTTTGGGTAAATAAATAGATAAAATTACTCTTTCAATCCTTAATGTAAAACCTAATTTCAGAGTTGACGCGGGTTCTATATATAAAACCTATTTCATATATTTATTATTTTTTTCAAATTAATACTATTAATATTCTCTCAATAATAATTAAGTAGGGGTGGAAGGGAGAGAACTAAGGAAGATAATTAGGATATTTTAGAAAAATATATTATATTAACTAATTTAACTAAAATTATTATTATACTCAAATTAGTTAATTATAAGTCTTACATTAAGGACTCGAGAAGTATTTTGTACTACCTCTAGCCCTTAGTATAATAACTAATTGACTAATTTGAGCAGAATAAAGAAATTAATTAAGTTAATTATTTGCAATAAATAAGTATTGTATTTTCTAAAATATCCTTGCTAATAATGTGTATTAGCTAAAATTACTATTTGATGAGACATTTAACATGTGTAACTACCACAAGAACTATCTTGGAAAAAATAGATAAATATAAGAGACAAAGTAAATTGAGATCTTATATTTAGAACCAAATTAAATATAATATTTATTATATCCTTTCATTATTATTTTATTATTCTTTCTAAACGAACTTCTTAGGGTCATCATAATTTGAAATTTTTTTGGCATTGTGAACTCGCTCCAAACGGTAATTTAGATCATCAACATCTGTAGCTAGGTTACAGGAGGTAAGTATTTCTCCTGCTAATTTTGAGTGGATGGAGATTAACATACATTCCTCTATACCTATTTATAAAACATTTTTAGCATTTTTGACATAGATTAGGAAAAACTTTAAAATGCATTAACTCTTGATTAAAATATAATAACCTTTTAACTTTACTCCTATTTAATATATACATTTTTAAAAAATATTTATCTACACCATAACAAATAAAGGACAAAATAGTACATTCATGTTAAAAATTTAATGAAATGATTTATAAATATGACTAAGAAAAACTTTATCTCTCTATCTTGTAAAGAGGGCCAGAGGATTAAGTTAAAAAATGTTCTAATATTTTAGGCCCAAGCGAGTATATATTGACCCTAATCTTTATATTGACCCTAATCTTTCTCCACAGGTGAGAAAAACTGCACATGAGATTACTTTGTAGCATTGAAATGTGTGTGTCAGAGGGGGAGGGAAAGTGACTTGCATCCAAACCCCAAAAACCAAAAAATACATTAAATTTATAATTTGCTTTTACATTTATCCTTAAAAAATATTAAAAATATATTTTTATTTTTTCTCGCATATGGTACAACTTGAAAAAAATCATTAATTATCTTAGAAGTGATTTATATTTTAGAAATAAACTTTTTTTCCCCTATAAGTTACTTATAAATCAGAAGAGAGTAACATTGAAGTAAATAAACAAGACATTTGATTAGGAAAAGCAACTCACTAATTTCTCTTATAGAACATTTTAATGGGTATTTACAGCCTTGCTTTTCAGATTGCGACCACCCCCACATGGAGCACTGAACTAATAATGTTGTTTCATTGCTAAACTTGATCCAAAGACAGATGTAATGATGAAGATAATGGCTCGTAATACAAAACGGCGTCGTCGCTCTACTGATACAGACGCGATGCTTCGCATCACGCTTGAGACTTACTTTCTTAAACTTGCTTAAAATACACTTAATTAAAAGTGCAAAAAGATCAGCCAAAAAAATATGAGCACGGCGTAAGAGAATTCGGGCTCATATTCTATGCATGGCATGAAGCATCTTGTTCTTCCAATTCTATGCCTTCCTCAGCGAGCCTCTTATCCTTGTAAACATACCCTTTTGCACAAAACAAGTATATTGCAAAGTTCAAAGCACTCAAAATAGCCAAAAGCCAATAGAAGTTATCGAGCCTTCCTTTGTTAAGATTATCTGCTAGCCATGGCTTTCTGTGACCTGTCGCCTTGTGAACTATCGTCACCAACAGTGAGCTGAAGAAAAACCCTAATGACAGTGTGCTTAGGAACAGCCCTGTGCTCATTGTCTTCATTCCTTTGGGACATTCTCTCAGGAAGAAATCCAACTGTCCTATGTACGTAAATGCCTCACCTGACCCCACTAGCAGAAACTGAGGTATCAGCCAGAAAACACTTAATGGAATCTGGGCATTTGGATCATTTGTCAACCCGTGTGATTCTGCGGATCTTAGCCTTTTGATCTCAGTGAGTGCTGCGGCGGCCATGGCTAGAGCTGAAAACACCAAGCCTACTCCTATGCGTTGCAAAGGGGTCATTCCGTGTGGGTTCTTGAGAAGTTTTCTGGTGATAGGGACGACGATCCTGTCGTAGATTGGGACGGTAAGGAGGATGCTTCCGACGAAGAAGACGGTGAGCGATGCCGGTGGGATCTTGAAGGATTTTCCGACGTGGAGGTCCATGGTGGTTGCTTGTGACACTGAGAAGGTGGTCATTTGTGCGTAGACTGTCCAAAAGATGATGGTTGTGGCCCATATAGGCAACATCCTTATCACCAGTTTTACTTCTTCAACATCAGTTACAGTTAATAGATACCACTTTCTCTCTGTCATTAATTCTCCAGACATTTCTGGAATCTTTATTGCTGCCTTGTCCAAGAAGCTGCACATGTAATGGAAAAAAAAAAAAACATATAAGAGATATGTGTATATATATAAATGATTTTTTTTTCAGTTTTCTCCTTAATTATCAAAAAATAGTAGTGAGAGAGCAGAGACAAATGAAGATGGTTCTGGTTGTTGTCTTTATTGTGGATATAATTATGATCCAAAATAGTAATCAAGAATTAATTCCAAGCCATTAATGATGTGTTCATACCCTGAACAATGAGCCAAACCAGCTTGATTAGCCATTTAAGCATGTGATGATTGCATAGTTGATAATGAAGTGAGAACTTTCACGATAATTCAACATGTAGAGGCCCACCGTATCCTCAAGTAAGTTCATTTTCGAGGGAAACCTATCTGTTATCTTCTTGATACATCCATTATCCAACCACCTAATAACCTAAACCATTGGACAACACATACACTTTCACACTTCATTATATTCTTGCCTCAATTAATTAGTCAATAATCATTTGTGTTTTTACGGAATTAATTAATTAACTAAGCCTCAAAGTTGTGATTACATGTGGAAAGGTTAGCTTCTTATTAAATAAAAGGAGAAATATATGCTTTTTCAAAGGGCACCCCGATGTGCTCTCCCAAAACCACAAAAGAATAAGAGATAATTGGATTGAGAGAAAAGGGACGGTTGACCAATTGTTTAAGATTGATAAGGACTAGACGGGAGACAGTGAGATAATTTTTTGTCTTCCTTTTGAGATTCGGCAAATTTTAAAGGATCAAATTCCACCACCACAAAGCATATCTATTTAGTCTTTTACTAGGGAAGGTATCATCGGCATGTGTCTGGGAGGGAAAAGGGAAGAGAGAAGATAAAGAAATTTAGGGAGAGAAAAGGGTTCAACTGTATGCAACGATCTGATCCACATGAGGAGGCACGTGTAAAGCGGAAAAAATTCATCCAAATATTGGAGAGAGAGAAAGGAAAGAATTTTTAGAAGAGATGGGGAAAAAAGGTAAAGGGATTTTTTTATCAGGAAAAAATTTAGGTGAGTTCAACATCGACTAAAAGGTAAAAGGATTTAAAGATAACTATATTTCGTTACTGATCTTTTGTTAGACATATTCTGACATGTTGTATTGGTCATTCATAACCTTAAAAACTTCTTATTTTATATTGATATTTTTTAAATTTTGTTAAAGGTTGTAACTTGTGAGAAAAAATTTGAAGTAGGAAAGAATCAAAGGGTGAGGACAAATCCCTTGAAACTTCGTATTAAAAAAAGCTGACACGTAAACTAGGAGTCCTAAATGAATTAATTAGTACTTAGCAAGAAAAAAATTATGTCAACCACTAAGAATTAAACAATTAATTAATCAGTGAACCAAACTAGGAAAGAGGGTAAGATTCAGACAATAAAAAACCAAAGAAAGAGGGTAAGATATGTTAATTACCGGAACTCTTTGCTGTGAGGCAACCTCTGCTTCTTCTTCTTCTTCTGTCCATCATCTGCAAGATCATCCATATTAAACAGCAACGACGGATCCGACGGCAACTCCAAGTGTCTCTTCCTCCAAGCCGCCACGAACGCCGCAGCGATCTGCGTCAACGGACTACCGACCAGTTTCTTGAACCGGTACTTCTTAGTTCCCGACAAGAAGACAAGAAGAGCAGAGACAATGGCACACGCGCAAATCCCATATCCCCATTCTCTTCCCACGTTATCTTGAATGTACACAAGAACTGTCACCGCGGCTAGCGACCCTATGCTTATGAAGAAGAAGAACCAGTTGAAGAACTTTATCATCCGCTTCTTCTCCCCCTCGTCGGAATCGTCAAACTGATCCGACCCGAACCCGGACACGCTGGACTTCAGACCACCGGTTCCGAGTGCTGTGACGTAGAGTGCCAAATAGAGAACTGTCAGTTGCATGTCGTTGGCCGGAACACATGATGAGACATCTTTGCCTGGATTGCATTTTGGAGGATGTAGACTTGGGATTGCGGTTGATATGGCCAAAATTGTAACGCCCTACAGTATTCAGTATAAGATCCGGTAAGAATATATATATATATATATATATTGTTATGAACAATATAATTTGTGGAGAGAATGAAGGTTTAGATCATTATTGTTCGTATTCCAGGCAAGCCAACTTGTTGCTTAAATTTGTTTTGCTACTATGGTTTTATGTCTAGTAAAAAGTTTGACAATAATTGCTATATATGGCAAGCATATCACATTTATAATATAACAAAACAACTTTTCTGGGAACAAAAAGTAATCGAATACAAACTCTCCATTCTTATTTGACCTATTGATACTCTGAAGTAAAGATAGGAATATTTCTGGCAAGCACGTGTCGCATCGACGTTAATCACCAAGTCAGTTAACGTCGCTTTATACTAATAACTTAATTATTCTCTATGATGTCCAATTAGTTTCCGATGAAATTTTAGAATCTTTGTACATGAAAATACAGTTGCTGAATTGTTAAAGACAGAGCTCTTACAGTTGCTTGGACGGTAGCGAAAATGGCGATGGTGAGGTATCTGTGGAAGAAGGGATTGAATTAAATAGCTAATAATCACCGTATGGAAACAAAACGGACAGACAAAAGGGAAGGAAAAAGAAAAGAAAAAGTAAAAAAAGGAGGTAGTTGAATCTGGGGATATTCTGGTCAAACCTGCCGAGAAATGTGTCGGCCACAAAACCACCGAGCAAACACAACATGAAAGAGGTTCCCATGAAGTTGGTGACTATGTTAGCAGATGAAGCATTTCCTAAATGCATCGTTCCTGTCAAATATGTCACCAAGTTCACTGCGATCCCCAGCGTCGTCAGCCTCTCGCATGCTTCTCCGCCTATATATATTCAGATCACCCCAAAAAAAAAAAAAAAAAAACCAGACAATCTAGTCAATTAATAACCTGTCGGTCCAAGGTAAGTGTATGTTATGTATGGCTGAAAAAACCAGAAAGCTTGCGATAGAAAGTGTACCTAGAATCATGGCGGCTGCTGTCCAACCACCAGTTTTGGATCTAAATGCAGGACGACCCTTGAAATCCCAGGCGTCTTGGATTGTGTCAGACATTGTCTGAGGAAGAGAACCCATTGTGAAGAGTACTATGATTTATGTTGGAGTATACAAGAAGAGGAAGAAACTGAGATGATGATGATGATGATTAAGGTGGTAAGTGGCGCAAGGGATCTGAGGTATTGAGGCCCTATATATATACCAGAAGGCAGGGGGAAAAGTAGGATTTTAAAATTTGTTCTTAATTAATTATAGCCTTTACCAGCCTTACTGTTTGAATCATTGTATAAATTAATGCATAAATAATATGATTATGATTATGGGTCCGTTGGGGGTTATATGACAGATTAATAACAAATTAATTAAACTATATGGCCAAGGATTGGCTTATTTCGAATGAATAAGCACATGGATTTTAGATTAGATAAGTGTGTGTGTATGTGTGTGTGTGTGTGTGAGAGAGAGAGAGAGAGAGTTTTATTGCGGTCCTTCATAAACATCCATTTTTCAATTTGAGCTTATTGTGAAATTGTCTTTTCGATTTAGCTTCTCATAGATAAGACATTCTTCAAATGGGTCCCTCATAAAATTATGTTCCTATTTGGTCCCGAAAAGATTGCTATTTCATGATTTGGCCAACACGTGTGTGAACAATTATTATTAGTCATTAATAATTTTAATAGTATTAGCAAGGTTATATATAATGGAACGGAAATAGTTAGTCTCTTACAACATAACAGATTAAATTTAAATTCTTATTATATTTAATACTTAATTGTGCCTTACACATAATTACCCCAAAAGGATGATGCATGCATTCGGGTGAGTAAAGAAAAATTACTTTTGAGGATAAACTAATGACCAATCCTAATATTTAAATAACCACATTGATAAGGTAACTTTATGAGAGCCTAAATCGAATAGTAGTACTTTACTTTTTATGGACGATATTAAAGTGAAAAAGTTATCGGATTTCACAAATTAAAAAAAAAATCTCGGAAGAACTAAACTGAGGGAAATAAACTTCATTTGTGAAAATGAAAAAAAACAAAATTTACTGATTTGGCTCGGGCTCCTGCTTTAAATTTTCGCAACATTTTATGAAATCATATTTCAAAAAAATTGATAGTAGTTTTCCCAAAAATCTCTTAATAGATTCTTATAATTCGATAACTATAACTATTAGTTCCTTGGTACTTATAATTAAATCTGAGAACCATTGTAATAATTTTTGCAAAAAATAAATTGTAGACGTAATTTTCCCTAAAATTATATTTTTATCATCTCTTCCATTATAATTGGAATCGGCTTTTCACTCAGAAAAAAGAGAAATATGTAGGATGGATCCATGGAAAAGCATATACTGATGGAATCTCGGCCTTCAGAATGTGAAAGGAGCTTTGTGAAACTCATTAAACTCACCAATCACATCAATCTCTGTTTTTTTTATTTTTGGCCAAATTAAAGAACAATAACTATCAAATTAAGATTATTATTTTCGTTCGTTAATGGCCATACCACCTCTCGTGCTATTATCGTTAATGGCCAGGTAATGATCAAGAAACTGTTCCCTCCACGTTACCTTACTTAATTTATATAAACACTTTGAAGTTGAAATTCTACATATTTTATGTTATTTATAGCTTGTAATTCTCCTCAATCGAGAGAATTCCTATATTTAGTTCTATATTGTAATTGAATTCTCTTTATTAAAGCAATCACGTATTATGGAAGAGTATTGTGAAACAAGAAATATATTTATTGACTTTTTTGTTTAGATTTATATGTATTAGTTTCTACATTAAATAACTTGTGTGAACATAAGGGAACTGGAATTAATCTCTCTTTCTTCTTCTACAAGGGAACAAATTAAAGAAATTGAAAGTTTATTTTTCTTATTATCGGGCATATAACATAATTAGGGTTGTCGACAATTCTTTGTCGACATCGACCATCACATATAGTTTCAGATCTGAGAAGGCTTTGTTTTATTTCGTTGAAGTTAATTACTTTGTTCTTTAAAATCTAATCTTAATTTTGTCTGTTTCCTTTTGTCATCTAATCTAATTAATGCCGAAATCAGCAAAAATAAACTTTTATCAGAGAGAAAGATATGTTACCAAACAGACTTTAGGCAAGGGTTCATATGTGTTTTTGCCTATCAATTTTTTTTAATACAAATGCATAATTACGTACGAAGTTTATGCGTACAATATATTTATGAAAATTTTGATAATAAATATATATGAAATTGTATTTCTTCTGCTTTAAGACGTGCGCGCGCGCATACACATATGTGCGTGTATACATGTGTGTGTATATTTAAATATATTGAAAGTGCAGCAAAATCTAATTATATTATAACAAAAAACTTTTTATTTATTTTGTTTTTCTTCTAAGTAAACATTTACTCCACTTATAATTATTTTCAGTAATAAAGGATGAAATAGTAAGAAAAATTAATTTTTTATTGCACATTTAAAGTAAAAGATATTTGAAAACTAAGGGAATAATTAAACCATGATCTCTTTAGTCTATAATAATGGATAAATCATGTTCTAACAACAAATTTTTAATAATCGTAGTTGAACTTTTACCCCCCAATAAAGCAAAATAATTGTCAACCAAAATCCACTCAAGCCACAGTACGTGTAGGGCGATTGTTAACATTTGCTGTTAATTAAAAAAAAAAGTCTTAATGGCAGTTAAATATGATCATTGTTAAAATGCGTAATAATGAAAATTACTACTACTACCTCCGTCCTAATTATAAGAGCCATTTGACTAATTTGAGGAGATTAAAGAAATAAGTTGAGTTAGTTATTTGTCCTAAATAGGTGTTGTCTTTCTTAAAATATCCTTGCTAATCAAGTGTATTGACTAGAATTATCATTGTTAGAATGACTATTTTGAAAAAAAAAAAATATAAATATGATAGACAAAGTGGATTGGGGTCTTATATTTAATATCAAAATAAAAGTCAAACATGGTCTTATATTAAGGACCGGAGGCGTAGTAGTTGTTAATGCAATTAACATAATTAAAACATATATGATTGAGCAGACACCATGATCATCAAATAAACCAAGCGGGGAAAAAAGAACTTTTCGTAATAATAAGAAAGTTTGATAAATTTTTATCTTTCCTTAGTTTATAATTTGCTTATTTTGCATCAAATAACAACATTGGCGTCCAATCTCATTTTGTATCCTGTTATCAAAAAATAAAATAAAATAAGAACACTGGCTTCCGATCAATGATATCATTGTATTTAGGGATATTAAAAATAAAAATTAGGGACAAACAAACTTAAGCTTTCAAAATGAACTTTACTTATCTTATATTATATTTGAAAAGTAGCTAGTTTCGTTGGAATAGATCATTTTATATTTGGCCCAAAAAAAAAAAAAAGACGCTCCATTCACATATTGGCACTTGGATTCTGCGACGATTAGTGCATGTGAAGACTAAAGCCACTTAATTTCCACCACAAGTTTGATTAAAACTCTCTCCTTTAGATATAGTGACGGTTTGAATTGAGACTACTCTATTAAATATATTTATTATTTATTAATAAATCATTAAACGAGAGAATATAAACTGAAATTGACAAATAACATCCAACTCGCTTAAAAAACAATAAATAATTAAACCACCTTGTGGAGGTTCTGATTTTGGTTTTTACATTTCGGCTCAAACAATTTTCTTATTTAAACATACAGGGCTCAAACTTAGACATTTTTTCAACCTTCATAGCCTCCTCGAATTATTGATCACTTTTATATTATTAGTCTAATATAATTGAATACAGTTGTGTTTGCAATAATTATTTTGAATCTATGATCTCTTCCCAGGTGGCCACTTGATTGGCCACACACGTTATCGGAAGAGTCTTTCCAGTGGGTGACCTACACGTGGGCATGGCTCAATAATAGCACTTAAAAAAAACAATTAACACATCAATTATTTGATTTATATTTATATTTTACCCCTCTCTTAACTCCACATTTTTATATATGAAAACCATAAAAAACAAAATACTAAGATAGCGTATAATGGAAGAGAGAGTCCATCCACGCGTCAGATATTAAACAGTATTCACTATCCATTCAATATATAATATATAATTGCCTATTTGACCCAAAAAAATTGCATAATTGCCTATATATATAGAACTAATGTGACTGTGAGTACGCATATATATTGCAATTTAATTTCAGAACGATAACTTATATTCATATCATGGACGGCAAAAACCGACTTATTGGTCATCATGATGATCAGATTGTGACTTTGAAATTGTCACTTTGTCAGGGGATGATGTGGATGATGCAAATCAATTCTTCATTTTTGGATTAAGTCCTAATCGTAATTAGCACGCGAGTTATCTCTTTCTCTTAATTATCATTTCTTTGCTAATGATGATGAGTTAATAATAAGCTTTCAATCCGAGTCATACCCAGAAAAAAAGTTTAAAAATAACTTTGCACATTCAATCATTACATGTATTCACTAATGAACACATGAAGAAACTCTTATCTATATCTGATCAAAAACAGAAGTAGATAAACATACTTACTACATCACTTCTGTTTATATATCCCCAGATGCGATATAAAAAGTCTTTCAAAACAGACATAAAAAGGCATTTATTATTGTGGGTTCAGTTGTAAAATACATTTTTGGAAAAGTTATTTTTCTTTAAATTAGATGATATATTGAATCTAAAACGACATTACATGATATGAAATTCATTAATTATTAAAACAAAGCATTATTAGTTATGTGGTATGTGGCCATGGTTAATCAACGAGTATATATGATGATAATGAAGATGTGAAAAAAAAACACGGCAGAATATTCCCTAACTTTATTTCATACATATTCTTCATAATAATGCACCCCTATTCCTCCTCATCATTACTAATTTTTTATTCTATCTTTCAAGGAAAAAACTGCCAAGCTCTTATGCAAACATATGCATGTACACATACAAAGTTACAAGCATATCTGAATATATATAAATATTATCCAGGTACCTACAAGTTTGAATTGATATAATAAAAAAGTTGACTTGGAAAATAATTAAATAAAGCAATAATTGGTGCATAATATATGTCATAATTTGATTGATTACCGAGTTTGACGTGCGTGGATCATATGAATTAATTTGATTAGATTCGAGCCATCAGTGATAGGAAGGCGTTGCCAAATATCATATTTAATTTCCAGATGTACATGTTGGAAATTTCCTGCTCCAATTCCACCATATCTATAACTTTAAAACTACGGCCTTCTAGTTCTCCTATCATGAGATTACAGGTTAGGTTTTAATTATAAAAAGGGCTTACAAGTTGCAACAACCTAGGCAATATTGATACCATAGTTAGATAATTAATCTATGAATATTATAGGAATTAGTTAAATTAGTTATCAGTGTGTCTTGATTTTCTAAAACTGTTTTCTTTAATAATATGTATTATAATTACTTCTTAATTGCGACCCTCCTGATATGTGCAAAAAATAGGAATTTGGGCAAAAAATTATAAATTTGATAGGCAAAGTAGATTGATGTCATATGTTTAAGATCAAAATGAACCTTCTGTTTAGCTCTTATATATACTTAGAACGGGAGGTAGTATCATTTTTCCCAAAAAAAAAAAAAATTTTAGCGACAACCAATAAAATTTTTTCAAGAAAACTAGGTTTAATATTAAACATAACTATTCGTATTTTCTTGACTGATCTAGAAATAAAGTGGATAATGAGGATTTAGTTTTTGAAATAAAATATCGGGAAAACAGTTTTTATTTTTGGCTTCAGAGTTGTAATCAACCAAGGTCTTTGCAATTTTTCCTTAAAGAATCCATCTTGATAATTATTATTATAAACTTAATTTAATCAAGGTCCCTAGAAATAAAACGTCGTTAATGGGGTAATTATGAGCTGAGGATATGGCAATGATGTTTAGTAATTAGTAAGACTTTGATTAAAAAAAAACAAAACCACAATTTCAGGGATTGACAAAAACTCTAGGGACTAGAAACAATGTTTTTCCTAAAATATATGATGTTAGATAAATTGTCATTTGTTGCACAGAACTCAAGAGAGAGGTACTACTAAATCTTATTCGCAATTTATTTTATACGTAGAGTATGGATAACCATAAATTGTATATTTTATATTAATATTTATTACGGAGAGATGATCGATCCCATAATTTGTGTTAAAGTAGGTTTTTGTTTGGATGAGAGCAAGATTTGCAGAATTTCTTTTATTGATCACACAATTAGTTAAGGAACGCAGAAAAATCCAGCCAGGCAGCCACAAAGGAGGTATAAACATCAACATAGGAGAAACAAAGCTGTTTGTTTGTCTCTCAACAACCCGTACATAAGGAGAAGCATCGCTGATTTAGCGCAAAACATGAACATGCTTGAAAACTTAGGAAATATATGATACGAAGAAGAAGGAATCATGATTGTTCTGTTTTCATGTTAATCATTTGCTTCATTCATAAGTTCATTTTCCTCCAAAAGTCAATGCCTCTTTTAATTTATTGATTTCTATAGAGATTATCCAATCCACATAAAAATGTGCGCCTGAATCCATGTATGCTTTCTTGCATCGAGTGAAAAAGTAGTAGAAAACAGTTGGATTGAGTGGTAAAAGATTCAATACATTTTATGATGAAGGATTAACGTGAAAACCTACCCGTAAAATATTCTTTCATGTGCACCTAATTAATACTATAAGTTTTTCTAAAGTGCAAAAGCAATAAAGGTTCCAAATCAATGACTAATCTTCTCGTACTGTAGACTTCCCAAACGAACTTTAGCATTGGCCATATCTTCTCTTCATTTTCTTTCTTCTCATCTTCTTTCCTCCAAATTTTTTCCCGAGCCCATCCAGAGAAAGGGAAAGATAAATTATGAGTTCAATGTAAAAAAATAACTTTGCTATGCTAATTTATATCAGTTAACTTGAAAAGTCCCCCAAAGGGAAAAAAACGATGACAATTTTATAAATGAATCTGATGTTTATGGGCTTGCTACGTCCGTAAAACCAACGTAACTATGCGGTTTGATTAAACAATGTAGATAATCTCTTAATCCAATTAGATATTATGGATGCATACCAAGAAAACTAGATATTATGGATAATATATTTTGTTTTAAATTTTGTATTACATGTACGAATGATTGTTTATTTCTTTTAAAAAATTTATAAATTTTCAAAATTCATTTTTATATTTATTTTTTAGTAGCGATAATTTACTAAATATATGACAAGAATCCTCTGTTTATAATATACTTTTATTGTCCAAAAATATGCATTACTCTTGTTATGT